>NW_027224794.1:0-274197 GCF_041296235.1 Equus asinus
TGTTATAGATATTCCATCATGCCCGTAGTGAAATGTTTGATAGGACTTATTTGAAGATTCCCCTAAACAGCTGCAAGCAAGGTGTTTTCACCACAGTGTTCATTCAGAAAATGAATGTTATACGTATTTCTGTCATGCCTCAAGAGAACTATTTGATGTCTTATGTGAGAGTGTTCCTGAACAGCTACAAGCAAGCTTTTTCAACATAGTGTGGTTTCCTTGAATGAATGTTATGGATATCATGTTGCGGCTGTAGAGAAACGTTTGATAAGACATAAATGAAATGCTCATAAAGAGCCACTGGTTTCATCAGAACGTTCTTTCTGGATATGGAAGTGATAGCCATTCTGTAGGCATAATGAAGTGTTTGAAGAGCCTTATACGAAGACATTCCCAAGGCGCCAGAAGTAATCTGGCTTCACCACAGTGTTCTTTCAGTGAACGAGTGTTATAGCTAGTCTGTCATGCCTGTAGTGAAATGTTTAATAAGTCTTATATGAAGAGGTTTCAAACAGCCGCCAGCAAGCCGGGTTTAGCACAGTGTCCTTTAACTGTAAGTAAGTGAGAGCCATTCTGTATGGCATATACTTAAATGTTAGAGAGGTCTTATATGAAGATGTTCCTAAATAGAATCCAACAAGATGTGTTCAGGACAGAATAATTTCATCATAAGATAGTGACAGCCGTTTAGTATGGCATATACTGAAATGCTGAAAAGGACTGAAATGAAGATCTTCCTTAACAGTAAAACCAAGCCACTTTCACCATAGTGTTCTTTCATTGAATGGATGTAATAGATATTCTGTCATGCCTGTAGTTAAATGTTCAATAGGTCTTACATAAAAATACTCCTAATAATCTACCTGAAAGCTATTAAACACAACCTTCTTTCCTTGTAAGAAGGGTATGGCCATGCTGTATGCCATATACTGAAATGCTTGAAAAGCTTTATACGAAGATGTTCCTCAACAGTTACAAGAAAACTGCTTTCATCCCTGTGTTCGTTCAATGAGTGAATGTTTAGAGATTCTGTCATTCCCGCAAAGGAATGTTTAATAAGTCTTACATGAAGATGTTTCTAAACAGCTACAAGGAAATTTTTTTAAATATAGCGTTATTACATTGAATAAACATTAAAGATATCCTGTCATGGCTGTAGGCAAATGTCTCATAAGACTTGAGCAAAATATTAATAAACAATTACTTGCAAGCTGGGTTCATCACAGTATTCTTTCCTGGCTATGGAGATGGTAGCCATTCTGTATGGCATAAAGTGATATGTTTGAAGAGCCTTCGATTTATATTCTTAAACAGCTAACAAGCAAGATGGTTTCTTCACAGTGTTCTTTCAGTGAATGAATGTTCTAGATATTGTCACATCTGTGGTGAAATATTTGATATATGATGTTCCTAAACAGCTACCTATAAACTGGATTCAGCATGTGTTCTTTCATTTTGTGAAAATGATAGTCGCTCTGTGTGGAATATACTTAAGTATTTGAAGTGTATTATGTGCAGATGTTCCTAAACAGTGAAAAGAAGATGGTTTTTGCACAATTTTCTTTCAGATGACAAATGTTATAGACATTGTCACATCTGTAGTCAAATGTTTGATATGATTTATGTGAAAATATCCCTAAACAGCTACCTGTTGGCTTGATTAAGCACAATGCTCTTTCATTGTAAGAAAGTGATAGCTGTTCCATGTGGCATATACTGAAATGTTTGAAATGTCATATGTGAAGATGTTCCTTAAGAGCTACTTGCTAGGTGTTTTCAAGACAATGTTCTTTCAGTGAATGAATGTTGTAGATAGTCTATCACACCCGTAGCGAAATGCTGGATAAGTTTTATGAAGATGTCCCTAAGTAGCTACAAGCAAAATGGTTTCACAACAGTGTTCTTACAGACATTGAAGGTTATAGATATTCTGTCATGCCTGTAGTGAAATGTTTGATAAGACTTGCATGAACACTTACATGAAGATGTTTCTAAACAGCCACAAGCAAGCTTTTTCAACACAGTATTTCATTGAATGGATGTAATAATCATCACATTGTGGCTGCAGAGAAACGTTTGATAAGACACACACAAAATGATCATAAATAGCATGTGCCAGCTGGTTGCATCACAATGTTGTTTAATTTAATGGAAGTGATCATCATTCTGTATAGCATATGATGTGTTTGAATAGCCTTATATAAAGATATTCCTAAAAACTTATGAGCAATCTGGTTTGACCAGAGTGTGTTCCTCAGTGAATGAATCTTACAGAGATTCTGTCAGAGCAGTAGTGACATGTTTGGTGTTTTGTATGAAGAAACCCTAAATGGCTTCCTGCAAGATGAGTTCAACACAGTGTTATTTCATTTTAAGAAAATGATAGTCATTCTGTTTGGCATAAACGGAAATATTAGAAAAGCCTTATATCAAGAGGTTCCTAATTAGCTACCAGCAATCTGGCTTCACAATAGTGTTCTTTCATTGAATGGATGTAATAGATACTTTGTAGTGAAATGTATGATAAGTCTCTTATGAAAAGGTTCCTAAACAGCTGCCTGCAATCTGGCTTCAGCACATTATATCATTGTCTCAAAGTGATATTCATTCAGTATGTCTTATATGGAAACGCTTGAAAGGGTGAACATGAAGAAGTTTCTAAATATATACAAGCAAGATTGTTTCTCCACAGTTTTCTTTCAGTGACTGAATGTTATGTATAGTCTGTCACGACTATTGTAAAATGTTTGATAAGTCTTATGTAAAAACGTTCCTAGATAGCTATCTGTGAGCTCTATTTAGCACAGTGTTCTTTCATTGTAGGAAAATGATACCCATTCATTATGGCATATACTGAAATGTGAGAAATGTCTTAAATACAAATGTTCCTAATAATAGCTTCAAGATGCTTTCACCACAGAGTTCTTTCAGTGAAACAATATTGCAGATATTCTGTGACACTTGTAGTGAAGTGTTAGTTAAAACTTACTTGCAAGCTGGATTCAGCACAGTGTTTCTTTCATTGTTTGAAACTCATATTCAATCAGAACAGCAAATATTGAAATGGTTATAATGACTAATATGAAGATGATCCTTAATGGCTGCAAGTAAGATGGTTTCACCACAGTTTTCTCTCAGTGAACAAATGCTATATATATTCTGTCCCGCATGCAATGAAATGTTTGTTAAGTCTTATATGAACATGTTCCTAAACAGCTACCCGCAAACTGGGCTTAGAACAGTGTTCTCACACTGTTAGTAATTGATAGGTCATCTGTAGGGCATATGCTGAAATGTTTGAAATGTCTTATGTGAATATGCCCCTAAACAGCTGTAAGCACATTTGTTTCACCAGAGTCCCTTTAGTGTCTGAATCTTATGGATATTTTTCAAGTCTGTAGTGTAATTTTTTAAGTATTTTATGAAGTTCTTCCTAAACAGATACTAGGAAACAAGGGTTCAGCTCATCCTTCGTTCCTTGAGTGAATATTAAAATCATTCTGTCATGACCATAGCGCAATATTTGTTAAGACTTATAAAAAGATATTTCTAAAAGACAACTTTCCAGCTGGGTTCTTAACATTGTTCTTTCATTTTATGGAGGTGATAACCATTCTGGATGGAATACACTGAAACGTTTGAAAAGACTTGTATGAAGATACTCCTAAATAGCTACAAGCAATCTGGTTACACCACAGCGTTCTTTCATTTAATAAACTTTATATATAGTCTCCTATAGCTGTAGTGAAATGTTTTATATCATATATGAAAATGTTCCTACAGCTACCTGCAAGCTGGGATCAGCACACTGACTTTTCATTGTAATAAAGTGACAGTTACTTTGTACGGCATACACTGAAATGTCAGAAAAGACTTATATGAGTGTATTTCTAAAGAGATACAAGCAAGCTGGTTTCACAATAGTGATCTTTCATTGAATTAATGTAATAGATATTCTGTCGCACATGTTGTGAAATGTTCAATAAATCTTACATGAAAATGTTACTATAAGTCTACCTGAAAGCTGAGTTAAGTACAATGTTTTTTCATTTTAAGAAAGTATAGCTGTTCTCTATGGCTCATACTGAAATGCTACAAAAGACTTACATGAAGATGTTCCTTAAAAGCTACAAGGAAGTTGGTTTCACCACAGCATTCTTTCAATGAGTGAATGTTATAGATATTCCATCATGCCCGTAGTGAAATGTTTGATAGGACTTATTTGAAGATTCCCCTAAACAGCTGCAAGCAAGGTGTTTTCACCACAGTGTTCATTCAGAAAATGAATGTTATACGTATTTCTGTCATGCCTCAAGAGAACTATTTGATGTCTTATGTGAGAGTGTTCCTGAACAGCTACAAGCAAGCTTTTCAACATAGTGTGGTTTCCTTGAATGAATGTTATGGATATCATGTTGCGGCTGTAGAGAAACGTTTGATAAGACATAAATGAAATGCTCATAAAGAGCCACTGGTTTCATCAGAACGTTCTTTCTGGATATGGAAGTGATAGCCATTCTGTAGGCATAATGAAGTGTTTGAAGAGCCTTATACGAAGACATTCCCAAGGCGCCAGAAGTAATCTGGCTTCACCACAGTGTTCTTTCAGTGAACGAGTGTTATAGCTAGTCTGTCATGCCTGTAGTGAAATGTTTAATAAGTCTTATATGAAGAGGTTTCAAACAGCCGCCAGCAAGCCGGGTTTAGCACAGTGTCCTTTAACTGTAAGTAAGTGAGAGCCATTCTGTATGGCATATACTTAAATGTTAGAGAGGTCTTATATGAAGATGTTCCTAAATAGAATCCAACAAGATGTGTTCAGGACAGAATAATTTCATCATAAGATAGTGACAGCCGTTTAGTATGGCATATACTGAAATGCTGAAAAGGACTGAAATGAAGATCTTCCTTAACAGTAAAACCAAGCCACTTTCACCATAGTGTTCTTTCATTGAATGGATGTAATAGATATTCTGTCATGCCTGTAGTTAAATGTTCAATAGGTCTTACATAAAAATACTCCTAATAATCTACCTGAAAGCTATTAAACACAACCTTCTTTCCTTGTAAGAAGGGTATGGCCATGCTGTATGCCATATACTGAAATGCTTGAAAAGCTTTATACGAAGATGTTCCTCAACAGTTACAAGAAAACTGCTTTCATCCCTGTGTTCGTTCAATGAGTGAATGTTTAGAGATTCTGTCATTCCTGCAAAGGAATGTTTAATAAGTCTTACATGAAGATGTTTCTAAACAGCTACAAGGAAATTTTTTTAAATATAGCGTTATTACATTGAATAAACATTAAAGATATCCTGTCATGGCTGTAGGCAAATGTCTCATAAGACTTGAGCAAAATATTAATAAACAATTACTTGCAAGCTGGGTTCATCACAGTATTCTTTCCTGGCTATGGAGATGGTAGCCATTCTGTATGGCATAAAGTGATATGTTTGAAGAGCCTTCGATTTATATTCTTAAACAGCTAACAAGCAAGATGGTTTCTTCACAGTGTTCTTTCAGTGAATGAATGTTCTAGATATTGTCACATCTGTGGTGAAATATTTGATATATGATGTTCCTAAACAGCTACCTATAAACTGGATTCAGCATGTGTTCTTTCATTTTGTGAAAATGATAGTCGCTCTGTGTGGAATATACTTAAGTATTTGAAGTGTATTATGTGCAGATGTTCCTAAACAGTGAAAAGAAGATGGTTTTTGCACAATTTTCTTTCAGATGACAAATGTTATAGACATTGTCACATCTGTAGTCAAATGTTTGATATGATTTATGTGAAAATATCCCTAAACAGCTACCTGTTGGCTTGATTAAGCACAATGCTCTTTCATTGTAAGAAAGTGATAGCTGTTCCATGTGGCATATACTGAAATGTTTGAAATGTCATATGTGAAGATGTTCCTTAAGAGCTACTTGCTAGGTGTTTTCAAGACAATGTTCTTTCAGTGAATGAATGTTGTAGATAGTCTATCACACCCGTAGCGAAATGCTGGATAAGTTTTATGAAGATGTCCCTAAGTAGCTACAAGCAAAATGGTTTCACAACAGTGTTCTTACAGACATTGAAGGTTATAGATATTCTGTCATGCCTGTAGTGAAATGTTTGATAAGACTTGCATGAACACTTACATGAAGATGTTTCTAAACAGCCACAAGCAAGCTTTTTCAACACAGTATTTCATTGAATGGATGTAATAATCATCACATTGTGGCTGCAGAGAAACGTTTGATAAGACACACACAAAATGTTCATAAATAGCATGTGCCAGCTGGTTGCATCACAATGTTGTTTAATTTAATGGAAGTGATCATCATTCTGTATAGCATATGATGTGTTTGAATAGCCTTATATAAAGATATTCCTAAAAACTTATGAGCAATCTGGTTTGACCAGAGTGTGTTCCTCAGTGAATGAATCTTACAGAGATTCTGTCAGAGCAGTAGTGACATGTTTGGTGTTTTGTATGAAGAAACCCTAAATGGCTTCCTGCAAGATGAGTTCAACACAGTGTTATTTCATTTTAAGAAAATGATAGTCATTCTGTTTGGCATAAACGGAAATATTAGAAAAGCCTTATATCAAGAGGTTCCTAATTAGCTACCAGCAATCTGGCTTCACAATAGTGTTCTTTCATTGAATGGATGTAATAGATACTTTGTAGTGAAATGTATGATAAGTCTCTTATGAAAAGGTTCCTAAACAGCTGCCTGCAATCTGGCTTCAGCACATTATATCATTGTCTCAAAGTGATATTCATTCAGTATGTCTTATATGGAAACGCTTGAAAGGGTGAACATGAAGAAGTTTCTAAATATATACAAGCAAGATTGTTTCTCCACAGTTTTCTTTCAGTGACTGAATGTTATGTATAGTCTGTCACGACTATTGTAAAATGTTTGATGAGTCTTATGTAGAAACGTTCCTAGATAGCTATCTGTGAGCTCTATTTAGCACAGTGTTCTTTCATTGTAGGAAAATGATACCCATTCATTATGGCATATACTGAAATGTGAGAAATGTCTTAAATACAAATGTTCCTAATAATAGCTTCAAGATGCTTTCACCACAGAGTTCTTTCAGTGAAACAATATTGCAGATATTCTGTGACACTTGTAGTGAAGTGTTAGTTAAAACTTACTTGCAAGCTGGATTCAGCACAGTGTTTCTTTCATTGTTTGAAACTCATATTCAATCAGAACAGCAAATATTGAAATGGTTATAATGACTAATATGAAGATGATCCTTAATGGCTGCAAGTAAGATGGTTTCACCACAGTTTTCTCTCAGTGAACAAATGCTATATATATTCTGTCCCGCATGCAATGAAATGTTTGTTAAGTCTTATATGAACATGTTCCTAAACAGCTACCCGCAAACTGGGCTTAGAACAGTGTTCTCACACTGTTAGTAATTGATAGGTCATCTGTAGGGCATATGCTGAAATGTTTGAAATGTCTTATGTGAATATGCCCCTAAACAGCTGTAAGCACATTTGTTTCACCAGAGTCCCTTTAGTGTCTGAATCTTATGGATATTTTTCAAGTCTGTAGTGTAATTTTTTAAGTATTTTATGAAGTTCTTCCTAAACAGATACTAGGAAACAAGGGTTCAGCTCATCCTTCTTTCCTTGAGTGAATATTAAAATCATTCTGTCATGACCATAGCGCAATATTTGTTAAGACTTATAAAAAGATATTTCTAAAAGACAACTTTCCAGCTGGGTTCTTAACATTGTTCTTTCATTTTATGGAGGTGATAACCATTCTGGATGGAATACACTGAAACGTTTGAAAAGACTTGTATGAAGATACTCCTAAATAGCTACAAGCAATCTGGTTACACCACAGCGTTCTTTCATTTAATAAACTTTATATATAGTCTCCTATAGCTGTAGTGAAATGTTTTATATCATATATGAAAATGTTCCTACAGCTACCTGCAAGCTGGGATCAGCACACTGACTTTTCATTGTAATAAAGTGATAGTTACTTTGTACGGCATACACTGAAATGTCAGAAAAGACTTATATGAGTGTATTTCTAAAGAGATACAAGCAAGCTGGTTTCACAATAGTGATCTTTCATTGAATTAATGTAATAGATATTCTGTCGCACATGTTGTGAAATGTTCAATAAATCTTACATGAAAATGTTACTATAAGTCTACCTGAAAGCTGAGTTAAGTACAATGTTTTTTCATTTTCAGAAAGTATAGCTGTTCTCTATGGCTCATACTGAAATGCTAGAAAAGACTTACATGAAGATGTTCCTTAAAAGCTACAAGGAAGTTGGTTTCACCACAGCATTCTTTCAATGAGTGAATGTTATAGATATTCCATCATGCCCGTAGTGAAATGTTTGATAGGACTTATTTGAAGATTCCCCTAAACAGCTGCAAGCAAGGTGTTTTCACCACAGTGTTCATTCAGAAAATGAATGTTATACGTATTTCTGTCATGCCTCAAGAGAACTATTTGATGTCTTATGTGAGAGTGTTCCTGAACAGCTACAAGCAAGCTTTTTCAACATAGTGTGGTTTCCTTGAATGAATGTTATGGATATCATGTTGCGGCTGTAGAGAAACGTTTGATAAGACATAAATGAAATGCTCATAAAGAGCCACTGGTTTCATCAGAACGTTCTTTCTGGATATGGAAGTGATAGCCATTCTGTAGGCATAATGAAGTGTTTGAAGAGCCTTATACGAAGACATTCCCAAGGCGCCAGAAGTAATCTGGCTTCACCACAGTGTTCTTTCAGTGAACGAGTGTTATAGCTAGTCTGTCATGCCTGTAGTGAAATGTTTAATAAGTCTTATATGAAGAGGTTTCAAACAGCCGCCAGCAAGCCGGGTTTAGCACAGTGTCCTTTAACTGTAAGTAAGTGAGAGCCATTCTGTATGGCATATACTTAAATGTTAGAGAGGTCTTATATGAAGATGTTCCTAAATAGAATCCAACAAGATGTGTTCAGGACAGAATAATTTCATCATAAGATAGTGACAGCCGTTTAGTATGGCATATACTGAAATGCTGAAAAGGACTGAAATGAAGATCTTCCTTAACAGTAAAACCAAGCCACTTTCACCATAGTGTTCTTTCATTGAATGGATGTAATAGATATTCTGTCATGCCTGTAGTTAAATGTTCAATAGGTCTTACATAAAAATACTCCTAATAATCTACCTGAAAGCTATTAAACACAACCTTCTTTCCTTGTAAGAAGGGTATGGCCATGCTGTATGCCATATACTGAAATGCTTGAAAAGCTTTATACGAAGATGTTCCTCAACAGTTACAAGAAAACTGCTTTCATCCCTGTGTTCGTTCAATGAGTGAATGTTTAGAGATTCTGTCATTCCCGCAAAGGAATGTTTAATAAGTCTTACATGAAGATGTTTCTAAACAGCTACAAGGAAATTTTTTTAAATATAGCGTTATTACATTGAATAAACATTAAAGATATCCTGTCATGGCTGTAGGCAAATGTCTGATAAGACTTGAGCAAAATATTAATAAACAATTACTTGCAAGCTGGGTTCATCACAGTATTCTTTCCTGGCTATGGAGATGGTAGCCATTCTGTATGGCATAAAGTGATATGTTTGAAGAGCCTTCGATTTATATTCTTAAACAGCTAACAAGCAAGATGGTTTCTTCACAGTGTTCTTTCAGTGAATGAATGTTCTAGATATTGTCACATCTGTGGTGAAATATTTGATATATGATGTTCCTAAACAGCTACCTATAAACTGGATTCAGCATGTGTTCTTTCATTTTGTGAAAATGATAGTCGCTCTGTGTGGAATATACTTAAGTATTTGAAGTGTATTATGTGCAGATGTTCCTAAACAGTGAAAAGAAGATGGTTTTTGCACAATTTTCTTTCAGATGACAAATGTTATAGACATTGTCACATCTGTAGTCAAATGTTTGATATGATTTATGTGAAAATATCCCTAAACAGCTACCTGTTGGCTTGATTAAGCACAATGCTCTTTCATTGTAAGAAAGTGATAGCTGTTCCATGTGGCATATACTGAAATGTTTGAAATGTCATATGTGAAGATGTTCCTTAAGAGCTACTTGCTAGGTGTTTTCAAGACAATGTTCTTTCAGTGAATGAATGTTGTAGATAGTCTATCACACCCGTAGCGAAATGCTGGATAAGTTTTATGAAGATGTCCCTAAGTAGCTACAAGCAAAATGGTTTCACAACAGTGTTCTTACAGACATTGAAGGTTATAGATATTCTGTCATGCCTGTAGTGAAATGTTTGATAAGACTTGCATGAACACTTACATGAAGATGTTTCTAAACAGCCACAAGCAAGCTTTTTCAACACAGTATTTCATTGAATGGATGTAATAATCATCACATTGTGGCTGCAGAGAAACGTTTGATAAGACACACACAAAATGTTCATAAATAGCATGTGCCAGCTGGTTGCATCACAATGTTGTTTAATTTAATGGAAGTGATCATCATTCTGTATAGCATATGATGTGTTTGAATAGCCTTATATAAAGATATTCCTAAAAACTTATGAGCAATCTGGTTTGACCAGAGTGTGTTCCTCAGTGAATGAATCTTACAGAGATTCTGTCAGAGCAGTAGTGACATGTTTGGTGTTTTGTATGAAGAAACCCTAAATGGCTTCCTGCAAGATGAGTTCAACACAGTGTTATTTCATTTTAAGAAAATGATAGTCATTCTGTTTGGCATAAACGGAAATATTAGAAAAGCCTTATATCAAGAGGTTCCTAATTAGCTACCAGCAATCTGGCTTCACAATAGTGTTCTTTCATTGAATGGATGTAATAGATACTTTGTAGTGAAATGTATGATAAGTCTCTTATGAAAAGGTTCCTAAACAGCTGCCTGCAATCTGGCTTCAGCACATTATATCATTGTCTCAAAGTGATATTCATTCAGTATGTCTTATATGGAAACGCTTGAAATGGTGAACATGAAGAAGTTTCTAAATATATACAAGCAAGATTGTTTCTCCACAGTTTTCTTTCAGTGACTGAATGTTATGTATAGTCTGTCACGACTATTGTAAAATGTTTGATAAGTCTTATGTAAAAACGTTCCTAGATAGCTATCTGTGAGCTCTATTTAGCACAGTGTTCTTTCATTGTAGGAAAATGATACCCATTCATTATGGCATATACTGAAATGTGAGAAATGTCTTAAATACAAATGTTCCTAATAATAGCTTCAAGATGCTTTCACCACAGAGTTCTTTCAGTGAAACAATATTGCAGATATTCTGTGACACTTGTAGTGAAGTGTTAGTTAAAACTTACTTGCAAGCTGGATTCAGCACAGTGTTTCTTTCATTGTTTGAAACTCATATTCAATCAGAACAGCAAATATTGAAATGGTTATAATGACTAATATGAAGATGATCCTTAATGGCTGCAAGTAAGATGGTTTCACCACAGTTTTCTCTCAGTGAACAAATGCTATATATATTCTGTCCCGCATGCAATGAAATGTTTGTTAAGTCTTATATGAACATGTTCCTAAACAGCTACCCGCAAACTGGGCTTAGAACAGTGTTCTCACACTGTTAGTAATTGATAGGTCATCTGTAGGGCATATGCTGAAATGTTTGAAATGTCTTATGTGAATATGCCCCTAAACAGCTGTAAGCACATTTGTTTCACCAGAGTCCCTTTAGTGTCTGAATCTTATGGATATTTTTCAAGTCTGTAGTGTAATTTTTTAAGTATTTTATGAAGTTCTTCCTAAACAGATACTAGGAAACAAGGGTTCAGCTCATCCTTCTTTCCTTGAGTGAATATTAAAATCATTCTGTCATGACCATAGCGCAATATTTGTTAAGACTTATAAAAAGATATTTCTAAAAGACAACTTTCCAGCTGGGTTCTTAACATTGTTCTTTCATTTTATGGAAGTGATAACCATTCTGGATGGAATACACTGAAACGTTTGAAAAGACTTGTATGAAGATACTCCTAAATAGCTACAAGCAATCTGGTTACACCACAGCGTTCTTTCATTTAATAAACTTTATATATAGTCTCCTATAGCTGTAGTGAAATGTTTTATATCATATATGAAAATGTTCCTACAGCTACCTGCAAGCTGGGATCAGCACACTGACTTTTCATTGTAATAAAGTGACAGTTACTTTGTACGGCATACACTGAAATGTCAGAAAAGACTTATATGAGTGTATTTCTAAAGAGATACAAGCAAGCTGGTTTCACAATAGTGATCTTTCATTGAATTAATGTAATAGATATTCTGTCGCACATGTTGTGAAATGTTCAATAAATCTTACATGAAAATGTTACTATAAGTCTACCTGAAAGCTGAGTTAAGTACAATGTTTTTTCATTTTAAGAAAGTATAGCTGTTCTCTATGGCTCATACTGAAATGCTACAAAAGACTTACATGAAGATGTTCCTTAAAAGCTACAAGGAAGTTGGTTTCACCACAGCATTCTTTCAATGAGTGAATGTTATAGATATTCCATCATGCCCGTAGTGAAATGTTTGATAGAACTTATTTGAAGATTCCCCTAAACAGCTGCAAGCAAGGTGTTTTCACCACAGTGTTCATTCAGAAAATGAATGTTATACGTATTTCTGTCATGCCTCAAGAGAACTATTTGATGTCTTATGTGAGAGTGTTCCTGAACAGCTACAAGCAAGCTTTTTCAACATAGTGTGGTTTCCTTGAATGAATGTTATGGATATCATGTTGCGGCTGTAGAGAAACGTTTGATAAGACATAAGTGAAATGCTCATAAAGAGCCACTGGTTTCATCAGAACGTTCTTTCTGGATATGGAAGTGATAGCCATTCTGTAGGCATAATGAAGTGTTTGAAGAGCCTTATACGAAGACATTCCCAAGGCGCCAGAAGTAATCTGGCTTCACCACAGTGTTCTTTCAGTGAACGAGTGTTATAGCTAGTCTGTCATGCCTGTAGTGAAATGTTTAATAAGTCTTATATGAAGAGGTTTCAAACAGCCGCCAGCAAGCCGGGTTTAGCACAGTGTCCTTTAACTGTAAGTAAGTGAGAGCCATTCTGTATGGCATATACTTAAATGTTAGAGAGGTCTTATATGAAGATGTTCCTAAATAGAATCCAACAAGATGTGTTCAGGACAGAATAATTTCATCATAAGATAGTGACAGCCGTTTAGTATGGCATATACTGAAATGCTGAAAAGGACTGAAATGAAGATCTTCCTTAACAGTAAAACCAAGCCACTTTCACCATAGTGTTCTTTCATTGAATGGATGTAATAGATATTCTGTCATGCCTGTAGTTAAATGTTCAATAGGTCTTACATAAAAATACTCCTAATAATCTACCTGAAAGCTATTAAACACAACCTTCTTTCCTTGTAAGAAGGGTATGGCCATGCTGTATGCCATATACTGAAATGCTTGAAAAGCTTTATACGAAGATGTTCCTCAACAGTTACAAGAAAACTGCTTTCATCCCTGTGTTCGTTCAATGAGTGAATGTTTAGAGATTCTGTCATTCCCGCAAAGGAATGTTTAATAAGTCTTACATGAAGATGTTTCTAAACAGCTACAAGGAAATTTTTTTAAATATAGCGTTATTACATTGAATAAACATTAAAGATATCCTGTCATGGCTGTAGGCAAATGTCTGATAAGACTTGAGCAAAATATTAATAAACAATTACTTGCAAGCTGGGTTCATCACAGTATTCTTTCCTGGCTATGGAGATGGTAGCCATTCTGTATGGCATAAAGTGATATGTTTGAAGAGCCTTCGATTTATATTCTTAAACAGCTAACAAGCAAGATGGTTTCTTCACAGTGTTCTTTCAGTGAATGAATGTTCTAGATATTGTCACATCTGTGGTGAAATATTTGATATATGATGTTCCTAAACAGCTACCTATAAACTGGATTCAGCATGTGTTCTTTCATTTTGTGAAAATGATAGTCGCTCTGTGTGGAATATACTTAAGTATTTGAAGTGTATTATGTGCAGATGTTCCTAAACAGTGAAAAGAAGATGGTTTTTGCACAATTTTCTTTCAGATGACAAATGTTATAGACATTGTCACATCTGTAGTCAAATGTTTGATATGATTTATGTGAAAATATCCCTAAACAGCTACCTGTTGGCTTGATTAAGCACAATGCTCTTTCATTGTAAGAAAGTGATAGCTGTTCCATGTGGCATATACTGAAATGTTTGAAATGTCATATGTGAAGATGTTCCTTAAGAGCTACTTGCTCGGTGTTTTCAAGACAATGTTCTTTCAGTGAATGAATGTTGTAGATAGTCTATCACACCCGTAGCGAAATGCTGGATAAGTTTTATGAAGATGTCCCTAAGTAGCTACAAGCAAAATGGTTTCACAACAGTGTTCTTACAGACATTGAAGGTTATAGATATTCTGTCATGCCTGTAGTGAAATGTTTGATAAGACTTGCATGAACACTTACATGAAGATGTTTCTAAACAGCCACAAGCAAGCTTTTTCAACACAGTATTTCATTGAATGGATGTAATAATCATCACATTGTGGCTGCAGAGAAACGTTTGATAAGACACACACAAAATGTTCATAAATAGCATGTGCCAGCTGGTTGCATCACAATGTTGTTTAATTTAATGGAAGTGATCATCATTCTGTATAGCATATGATGTGTTTGAATAGCCTTATATAAAGATATTCCTAAAAACTTATGAGCAATCTGGTTTGACCAGAGTGTGTTCCTCAGTGAATGAATCTTACAGAGATTCTGTCAGAGCAGTAGTGACATGTTTGGTGTTTTGTATGAAGAAACCCTAAATGGCTTCCTGCAAGATGAGTTCAACACAGTGTTATTTCATTTTAAGAAAATGATAGTCATTCTGTTTGGCATAAACGGAAATATTAGAAAAGCCTTATATCAAGAGGTTCCTAATTAGCTACCAGCAATCTGGCTTCACAATAGTGTTCTTTCATTGAATGGATGTAATAGATACTTTGTAGTGAAATGTATGATAAGTCTCTTATGAAAAGGTTCCTAAACAGCTGCCTGCAATCTGGCTTCAGCACATTATATCATTGTCTCAAAGTGATATTCATTCAGTATGTCTTATATGGAAACGCTTGAAATGGTGAACATGAAGAAGTTTCTAAATATATACAAGCAAGATTGTTTCTCCACAGTTTTCTTTCAGTGACTGAATGTTATGTATAGTCTGTCACGACTATTGTAAAATGTTTGATAAGTCTTATGTAGAAACGTTCCTAGATAGCTATCTGTGAGCTCTATTTAGCACAGTGTTCTTTCATTGTAGGAAAATGATACCCATTCATTATGGCATATACTGAAATGTGAGAAATGTCTTAAATACAAATGTTCCTAATAATAGCTTCAAGATGCTTTCACCACAGAGTTCTTTCAGTGAAACAATATTGCAGATATTCTGTGACACTTGTAGTGAAGTGTTAGTTAAAACTTACTTGCAAGCTGGATTCAGCACAGTGTTTCTTTCATTGTTTGAAACTCATATTCAATCAGAACAGCAAATATTGAAATGGTTATAATGACTAATATGAAGATGATCCTTAATGGCTGCAAGTAAGATGGTTTCACCACAGTTTTCTCTCAGTGAACAAATGCTATATATATTCTGTCCCGCATGCAATGAAATGTTTGTTAAGTCTTATATGAACATGTTCCTAAACAGCTACCCGCAAACTGGGCTTAGAACAGTGTTCTCACACTGTTAGTAATTGATAGGTCATCTGTAGGGCATATGCTGAAATGTTTGAAATGTCTTATGTGAATATGCCCCTAAACAGCTGTAAGCACATTTGTTTCACCAGAGTCCCTTTAGTGTCTGAATCTTATGGATATTTTTCAAGTCTGTAGTGTAATTTTTTAAGTATTTTATGAAGTTCTTCCTAAACAGATACTAGGAAACAAGGGTTCAGCTCATCCTTCTTTCCTTGAGTGAATATTAAAATCATTCTGTCATGACCATAGCGCAATATTTGTTAAGACTTATAAAAAGATATTTCTAAAAGACAACTTTCCAGCTGGGTTCTTAACATTGTTCTTTCATTTTATGGAAGTGATAACCATTCTGGATGGAATACACTGAAACGTTTGAAAAGACTTGTATGAAGATACTCCTAAATAGCTACAAGCAATCTGGTTACACCACAGCGTTCTTTCATTTAATAAACTTTATATATAGTCTCCTATAGCTGTAGTGAAATGTTTTATATCATATATGAAAATGTTCCTACAGCTACCTGCAAGCTGGGATCAGCACACTGACTTTTCATTGTAATAAAGTGATAGTTACTTTGTACGGCATACACTGAAATGTCAGAAAAGACTTATATGAGTGTATTTCTAAAGAGATACAAGCAAGCTGGTTTCACAATAGTGATCTTTCATTGAATTAATGTAATAGATATTCTGTCGCACATGTTGTGAAATGTTCAATAAATCTTACATGAAAATGTTACTATAAGTCTACCTGAAAGCTGAGTTAAGTACAATGTTTTTTCATTTTAAGAAAGTATAGCTGTTCTCTATGGCTCATACTGAAATGCTACAAAAGACTTACATGAAGATGTTCCTTAAAAGCTACAAGGAAGTTGGTTTCACCACAGCATTCTTTCAATGAGTGAATGTTATAGATATTCCATCATGCCCGTAGTGAAATGTTTGATAGGACTTATTTGAAGATTCCCCTAAACAGCTGCAAGCAAGGTGTTTTCACCACAGTGTTCATTCAGAAAATGAATGTTATACGTATTTCTGTCATGCCTCAAGAGAACTATTTGATGTCTTATGTGAGAGTGTTCCTGAACAGCTACAAGCAAGCTTTTTCAACATAGTGTGGTTTCCTTGAATGAATGTTATGGATATCATGTTGCGGCTGTAGAGAAACGTTTGATAAGACATAAATGAAATGCTCATAAAGAGCCACTGGTTTCATCAGAACGTTCTTTCTGGATATGGAAGTGATAGCCATTCTGTAGGCATAATGAAGTGTTTGAAGAGCCTTATACGAAGACATTCCCAAGGCGCCAGAAGTAATCTGGCTTCACCACAGTGTTCTTTCAGTGAACGAGTGTTATAGCTAGTCTGTCATGCCTGTAGTGAAATGTTTAATAAGTCTTATATGAAGAGGTTTCAAACAGCCGCCAGCAAGCCGGGTTTAGCACAGTGTCCTTTAACTGTAAGTAAGTGAGAGCCATTCTGTATGGCATATACTTAAATGTTAGAGAGGTCTTATATGAAGATGTTCCTAAATAGAATCCAACAAGATGTGTTCAGGACAGAATAATTTCATCATAAGATAGTGACAGCCGTTTAGTATGGCATATACTGAAATGCTGAAAAGGACTGAAATGAAGATCTTCCTTAACAGTAAAACCAAGCCACTTTCACCATAGTGTTCTTTCATTGAATGGATGTAATAGATATTCTGTCATGCCTGTAGTTAAATGTTCAATAGGTCTTACATAAAAATACTCCTAATAATCTACCTGAAAGCTATTAAACACAACCTTCTTTCCTTGTAAGAAGGGTATGGCCATGCTGTATGCCATATACTGAAATGCTTGAAAAGCTTTATACGAAGATGTTCCTCAACAGTTACAAGAAAACTGCTTTCATCCCTGTGTTCGTTCAATGAGTGAATGTTTAGAGATTCTGTCATTCCCGCAAAGGAATGTTTAATAAGTCTTACATGAAGATGTTTCTAAACAGCTACAAGGAAATTTTTTTAAATATAGCGTTATTACATTGAATAAACATTAAAGATATCCTGTCATGGCTGTAGGCAAATGTCTGATAAGACTTGAGCAAAATATTAATAAACAATTACTTGCAAGCTGGGTTCATCACAGTATTCTTTCCTGGCTATGGAGATGGTAGCCATTCTGTATGGCATAAAGTGATATGTTTGAAGAGCCTTCGATTTATATTCTTAAACAGCTAACAAGCAAGATGGTTTCTTCACAGTGTTCTTTCAGTGAATGAATGTTCTAGATATTGTCACATCTGTGGTGAAATATTTGATATATGATGTTCCTAAACAGCTACCTATAAACTGGATTCAGCATGTGTTCTTTCATTTTGTGAAAATGATAGTCGCTCTGTGTGGAATATACTTAAGTATTTGAAGTGTATTATGTGCAGATGTTCCTAAACAGTGAAAAGAAGATGGTTTTTGCACAATTTTCTTTCAGATGACAAATGTTATAGACATTGTCACATCTGTAGTCAAATGTTTGATATGATTTATGTGAAAATATCCCTAAACAGCTACCTGTTGGCTTGATTAAGCACAATGCTCTTTCATTGTAAGAAAGTGATAGCTGTTCCATGTGGCATATACTGAAATGTTTGAAATGTCATATGTGAAGATGTTCCTTAAGAGCTACTTGCTAGGTGTTTTCAAGACAATGTTCTTTCAGTGAATGAATGTTGTAGATAGTCTATCACACCCGTAGCGAAATGCTGGATAAGTTTTATGAAGATGTCCCTAAGTAGCTACAAGCAAAATGGTTTCACAACAGTGTTCTTACAGACATTGAAGGTTATAGATATTCTGTCATGCCTGTAGTGAAATGTTTGATAAGACTTGCATGAACACTTACATGAAGATGTTTCTAAACAGCCACAAGCAAGCTTTTTCAACACAGTATTTCATTGAATGGATGTAATAATCATCACATTGTGGCTGCAGAGAAACGTTTGATAAGACACGCACAAAATGTTCATAAATAGCATGTGCCAGCTGGTTGCATCACAATGTTGTTTAATTTAATGGAAGTGATCATCATTCTGTATAGCATATGATGTGTTTGAATAGCCTTATATAAAGATATTCCTAAAAACTTATGAGCAATCTGGTTTGACCAGAGTGTGTTCCTCAGTGAATGAATCTTACAGAGATTCTGTCAGAGCAGTAGTGACATGTTTGGTGTTTTGTATGAAGAAACCCTAAATGGCTTCCTGCAAGATGAGTTCAACACAGTGTTATTTCATTTTAAGAAAATGATAGTCATTCTGTTTGGCATAAACTGAAATATTAGAAAAGCCTTATATCAAGAGGTTCCTAATTAGCTACCAGCAATCTGGCTTCACAATAGTGTTCTTTCATTGAATGGATGTAATAGATACTTTGTAGTGAAATGTATGATAAGTCTCTTATGAAAAGGTTCCTAAACAGCTGCCTGCAATCTGGCTTCAGCACATTATATCATTGTCTCAAAGTGATATTCATTCAGTATGTCTTATATGGAAACGCTTGAAATGGTGAACATGAAGAAGTTTCTAAATATATACAAGCAAGATTGTTTCTCCACAGTTTTCTTTCAGTGACTGAATGTTATGTATAGTCTGTCACGACTATTGTAAAATGTTTGATGAGTCTTATGTAGAAACGTTCCTAGATAGCTATCTGTGAGCTCTATTTAGCACAGTGTTCTTTCATTGTAGGAAAATGATACCCATTCATTATGGCATATACTGAAATGTGAGAAATGTCTTAAATACAAATGTTCCTAATAATAGCTTCAAGATGCTTTCACCACAGAGTTCTTTCAGTGAAACAATATTGCAGATATTCTGTGACACTTGTAGTGAAGTGTTAGTTAAAACTTACTTGCAAGCTGGATTCAGCACAGTGTTTCTTTCATTGTTTGAAACTCATATTCAATCAGAACAGCAAATATTGAAATGGTTATAATGACTAATATGAAGATGATCCTTAATGGCTGCAAGTAAGATGGTTTCACCACAGTTTTCTCTCAGTGAACAAATGCTATATATATTCTGTCCCGCATGCAATGAAATGTTTGTTAAGTCTTATATGAACATGTTCCTAAACAGCTACCCGCAAACTGGGCTTAGAACAGTGTTCTCACACTGTTAGTAATTGATAGGTCATCTGTAGGGCATATGCTGAAATGTTTGAAATGTCTTATGTGAATATGCCCCTAAACAGCTGTAAGCACATTTGTTTCACCAGAGTCCCTTTAGTGTCTGAATCTTATGGATATTTTTCAAGTCTGTAGTGTAATTTTTTAAGTATTTTATGAAGTTCTTCCTAAACAGATACTAGGAAACAAGGGTTCAGCTCATCCTTCTTTCCTTGAGTGAATATTAAAATCATTCTGTCATGACCATAGCGCAATATTTGTTAAGACTTATAAAAAGATATTTCTAAAAGACAACTTTCCAGCTGGGTTCTTAACATTGTTCTTTCATTTTATGGAAGTGATAACCATTCTGGATGGAATACACTGAAACGTTTGAAAAGACTTGTATGAAGATACTCCTAAATAGCTACAAGCAATCTGGTTACACCACAGCGTTCTTTCATTTAATAAACTTTATATATAGTCTCCTATAGCTGTAGTGAAATGTTTTATATCATATATGAAAATGTTCCTACAGCTACCTGCAAGCTGGGATCAGCACACTGACTTTTCATTGTAATAAAGTGACAGTTACTTTGTACGGCATACACTGAAATGTCAGAAAAGACTTATATGAGTGTATTTCTAAAGAGATACAAGCAAGCTGGTTTCACAATAGTGATCTTTCATTGAATTAATGTAATAGATATTCTGTCGCACATGTTGTGAAATGTTCAATAAATCTTACATGAAAATGTTACTATAAGTCTACCTGAAAGCTGAGTTAAGTACAATGTTTTTTCATTTTAAGAAAGTATAGCTGTTCTCTATGGCTCATACTGAAATGCTACAAAAGACTTACATGAAGATGTTCCTTAAAAGCTACAAGGAAGTTGGTTTCACCACAGCATTCTTTCAATGAGTGAATGTTATAGATATTCCATCATGCCCGTAGTGAAATGTTTGATAGGACTTATTTGAAGATTCCCCTAAACAGCTGCAAGCAAGGTGTTTTCACCACAGTGTTCATTCAGAAAATGAATGTTATACGTATTTCTGTCATGCCTCAAGAGAACTATTTGATGTCTTATGTGAGAGTGTTCCTGAACAGCTACAAGCAAGCTTTTTCAACATAGTGTGGTTTCCTTGAATGAATGTTATGGATATCATGTTGCGGCTGTAGAGAAACGTTTGATAAGACATAAATGAAATGCTCATAAAGAGCCACTGGTTTCATCAGAACGTTCTTTCTGGATATGGAAGTGATAGCCATTCTGTAGGCATAATGAAGTGTTTGAAGAGCCTTATACGAAGACATTCCCAAGGCGCCAGAAGTAATCTGGCTTCACCACAGTGTTCTTTCAGTGAACGAGTGTTATAGCTAGTCTGTCATGCCTGTAGTGAAATGTTTAATAAGTCTTATATGAAGAGGTTTCAAACAGCCGCCAGCAAGCCGGGTTTAGCACAGTGTCCTTTAACTGTAAGTAAGTGAGAGCCATTCTGTATGGCATATACTTAAATGTTAGAGAGGTCTTATATGAAGATGTTCCTAAATAGAATCCAACAAGATGTGTTCAGGACAGAATAATTTCATCATAAGATAGTGACAGCCGTTTAGTATGGCATATACTGAAATGCTGAAAAGGACTGAAATGAAGATCTTCCTTAACAGTAAAACCAAGCCACTTTCACCATAGTGTTCTTTCATTGAATGGATGTAATAGATATTCTGTCATGCCTGTAGTTAAATGTTCAATAGGTCTTACATAAAAATACTCCTAATAATCTACCTGAAAGCTATTAAACACAACCTTCTTTCCTTGTAAGAAGGGTATGGCCATGCTGTATGCCATATACTGAAATGCTTGAAAAGCTTTATACGAAGATGTTCCTCAACAGTTACAAGAAAACTGCTTTCATCCCTGTGTTCGTTCAATGAGTGAATGTTTAGAGATTCTGTCATTCCTGCAAAGGAATGTTTAATAAGTCTTACATGAAGATGTTTCTAAACAGCTACAAGGAAATTTTTTTAAATATAGCGTTATTACATTGAATAAACATTAAAGATATCCTGTCATGGCTGTAGGCAAATGTCTGATAAGACTTGAGCAAAATATTAATAAACAATTACTTGCAAGCTGGGTTCATCACAGTATTCTTTCCTGGCTATGGAGATGGTAGCCATTCTGTATGGCATAAAGTGATATGTTTGAAGAGCCTTCGATTTATATTCTTAAACAGCTAACAAGCAAGATGGTTTCTTCACAGTGTTCTTTCAGTGAATGAATGTTCTAGATATTGTCACATCTGTGGTGAAATATTTGATATATGATGTTCCTAAACAGCTACCTATAAACTGGATTCAGCATGTGTTCTTTCATTTTGTGAAAATGATAGTCGCTCTGTGTGGAATATACTTAAGTATTTGAAGTGTATTATGTGCAGATGTTCCTAAACAGTGAAAAGAAGATGGTTTTTGCACAATTTTCTTTCAGATGACAAATGTTATAGACATTGTCACATCTGTAGTCAAATGTTTGATATGATTTATGTGAAAATATCCCTAAACAGCTACCTGTTGGCTTGATTAAGCACAATGCTCTTTCATTGTAAGAAAGTGATAGCTGTTCCATGTGGCATATACTGAAATGTTTGAAATGTCATATGTGAAGATGTTCCTTAAGAGCTACTTGCTAGGTGTTTTCAAGACAATGTTCTTTCAGTGAATGAATGTTGTAGATAGTCTATCACACCCGTAGCGAAATGCTGGATAAGTTTTATGAAGATGTCCCTAAGTAGCTACAAGCAAAATGGTTTCACAACAGTGTTCTTACAGACATTGAAGGTTATAGATATTCTGTCATGCCTGTAGTGAAATGTTTGATAAGACTTGCATGAACACTTACATGAAGATGTTTCTAAACAGCCACAAGCAAGCTTTTTCAACACAGTATTTCATTGAATGGATGTAATAATCATCACATTGTGGCTGCAGAGAAACGTTTGATAAGACACACACAAAATGTTCATAAATAGCATGTGCCAGCTGGTTGCATCACAATGTTGTTTAATTTAATGGAAGTGATCATCATTCTGTATAGCATATGATGTGTTTGAATAGCCTTATATAAAGATATTCCTAAAAACTTATGAGCAATCTGGTTTGACCAGAGTGTGTTCCTCAGTGAATGAATCTTACAGAGATTCTGTCAGAGCAGTAGTGACATGTTTGGTGTTTTGTATGAAGAAACCCTAAATGGCTTCCTGCAAGATGAGTTCAACACAGTGTTATTTCATTTTAAGAAAATGATAGTCATTCTGTTTGGCATAAACTGAAATATTAGAAAAGCCTTATATCAAGAGGTTCCTAATTAGCTACCAGCAATCTGGCTTCACAATAGTGTTCTTTCATTGAATGGATGTAATAGATACTTTGTAGTGAAATGTATGATAAGTCTCTTATGAAAAGGTTCCTAAACAGCTGCCTGCAATCTGGCTTCAGCACATTATATCATTGTCTCAAAGTGATATTCATTCAGTATGTCTTATATGGAAACGCTTGAAATGGTGAACATGAAGAAGTTTCTAAATATATACAAGCAAGATTGTTTCTCCACAGTTTTCTTTCAGTGACTGAATGTTATGTATAGTCTGTCACGACTATTGTAAAATGTTTGATGAGTCTTATGTAGAAACGTTCCTAGATAGCTATCTGTGAGCTCTATTTAGCACAGTGTTCTTTCATTGTAGGAAAATGATACCCATTCATTATGGCATATACTGAAATGTGAGAAATGTCTTAAATACAAATGTTCCTAATAATAGCTTCAAGATGCTTTCACCACAGAGTTCTTTCAGTGAAACAATATTGCAGATATTCTGTGACACTTGTAGTGAAGTGTTAGTTAAAACTTACTTGCAAGCTGGATTCAGCACAGTGTTTCTTTCATTGTTTGAAACTCATATTCAATCAGAACAGCAAATATTGAAATGGTTATAATGACTAATATGAAGATGATCCTTAATGGCTGCAAGTAAGATGGTTTCACCACAGTTTTCTCTCAGTGAACAAATGCTATATATATTCTGTCCCGCATGCAATGAAATGTTTGTTAAGTCTTATATGAACATGTTCCTAAACAGCTACCCGCAAACTGGGCTTAGAACAGTGTTCTCACACTGTTAGTAATTGATAGGTCATCTGTAGGGCATATGCTGAAATGTTTGAAATGTCTTATGTGAATATGCCCCTAAACAGCTGTAAGCACATTTGTTTCACCAGAGTCCCTTTAGTGTCTGAATCTTATGGATATTTTTCAAGTCTGTAGTGTAATTTTTTAAGTATTTTATGAAGTTCTTCCTAAACAGATACTAGGAAACAAGGGTTCAGCTCATCCTTCTTTCCTTGAGTGAATATTAAAATCATTCTGTCATGACCATAGCGCAATATTTGTTAAGACTTATAAAAAGATATTTCTAAAAGACAACTTTCCAGCTGGGTTCTTAACATTGTTCTTTCATTTTATGGAAGTGATAACCATTCTGGATGGAATACACTGAAACGTTTGAAAAGACTTGTATGAAGATACTCCTAAATAGCTACAAGCAATCTGGTTACACCACAGCGTTCTTTCATTTAATAAACTTTATATATAGTCTCCTATAGCTGTAGTGAAATGTTTTATATCATATATGAAAATGTTCCTACAGCTACCTGCAAGCTTGGATCAGCACACTGACTTTTCATTGTAATAAAGTGATAGTTACTTTGTACGGCATACACTGAAATGTCAGAAAAGACTTATATGAGTGTATTTCTAAAGAGATACAAGCAAGCTGGTTTCACAATAGTGATCTTTCATTGAATTAATGTAATAGATATTCTGTCGCACATGTTGTGAAATGTTCAATAAATCTTACATGAAAATGTTACTATAAGTCTACCTGAAAGCTGAGTTAAGTACAATGTTTTTTCATTTTAAGAAAGTATAGCTGTTCTCTATGGCTCATACTGAAATGCTACAAAAGACTTACATGAAGATGTTCCTTAAAAGCTACAAGGAAGTTGGTTTCACCACAGCATTCTTTCAATGAGTGAATGTTATAGATATTCCATCATGCCCGTAGTGAAATGTTTGATAGGACTTATTTGAAGATTCCCCTAAACAGCTGCAAGCAAGGTGTTTTCACCACAGTGTTCATTCAGAAAATGAATGTTATACGTATTTCTGTCATGCCTCAAGAGAACTATTTGATGTCTTATGTGAGAGTGTTCCTGAACAGCTACAAGCAAGCTTTTTCAACATAGTGTGGTTTCCTTGAATGAATGTTATGGATATCATGTTGCGGCTGTAGAGAAACGTTTGATAAGACATAAATGAAATGCTCATAAAGAGCCACTGGTTTCATCAGAACGTTCTTTCTGGATATGGAAGTGATAGCCATTCTGTAGGCATAATGAAGTGTTTGAAGAGCCTTATACGAAGACATTCCCAAGGCGCCAGAAGTAATCTGGCTTCACCACAGTGTTCTTTCAGTGAACGAGTGTTATAGCTAGTCTGTCATGCCTGTAGTGAAATGTTTAATAAGTCTTATATGAAGAGGTTTCAAACAGCCGCCAGCAAGCCGGGTTTAGCACAGTGTCCTTTAACTGTAAGTAAGTGAGAGCCATTCTGTATGGCATATACTTAAATGTTAGAGAGGTCTTATATGAAGATGTTCCTAAATAGAATCCAACAAGATGTGTTCAGGACAGAATAATTTCATCATAAGATAGTGACAGCCGTTTAGTATGGCATATACTGAAATGCTGAAAAGGACTGAAATGAAGATCTTCCTTAACAGTAAAACCAAGCCACTTTCACCATAGTGTTCTTTCATTGAATGGATGTAATAGATATTCTGTCATGCCTGTAGTTAAATGTTCAATAGGTCTTACATAAAAATACTCCTAATAATCTACCTGAAAGCTATTAAACACAACCTTCTTTCCTTGTAAGAAGGGTATGGCCATGCTGTATGCCATATACTGAAATGCTTGAAAAGCTTTATACGAAGATGTTCCTCAACAGTTACAAGAAAACTGCTTTCATCCCTGTGTTCGTTCAATGAGTGAATGTTTAGAGATTCTGTCATTCCCGCAAAGGAATGTTTAATAAGTCTTACATGAAGATGTTTCTAAACAGCTACAAGGAAATTTTTTTAAATATAGCGTTATTACATTGAATAAACATTAAAGATATCCTGTCATGGCTGTAGGCAAATGTCTGATAAGACTTGAGCAAAATATTAATAAACAATTACTTGCAAGCTGGGTTCATCACAGTATTCTTTCCTGGCTATGGAGATGGTAGCCATTCTGTATGGCATAAAGTGATATGTTTGAAGAGCCTTCGATTTATATTCTTAAACAGCTAACAAGCAAGATGGTTTCTTCACAGTGTTCTTTCAGTGAATGAATGTTCTAGATATTGTCACATCTGTGGTGAAATATTTGATATATGATGTTCCTAAACAGCTACCTATAAACTGGATTCAGCATGTGTTCTTTCATTTTGTGAAAATGATAGTCGCTCTGTGTGGAATATACTTAAGTATTTGAAGTGTATTATGTGCAGATGTTCCTAAACAGTGAAAAGAAGATGGTTTTTGCACAATTTTCTTTCAGATGACAAATGTTATAGACATTGTCACATCTGTAGTCAAATGTTTGATATGATTTATGTGAAAATATCCCTAAACAGCTACCTGTTGGCTTGATTAAGCACAATGCTCTTTCATTGTAAGAAAGTGATAGCTGTTCCATGTGGCATATACTGAAATGTTTGAAATGTCATATGTGAAGATGTTCCTTAAGAGCTACTTGCTCGGTGTTTTCAAGACAATGTTCTTTCAGTGAATGAATGTTGTAGATAGTCTATCACACCCGTAGCGAAATGCTGGATAAGTTTTATGAAGATGTCCCTAAGTAGCTACAAGCAAAATGGTTTCACAACAGTGTTCTTACAGACATTGAAGGTTATAGATATTCTGTCATGCCTGTAGTGAAATGTTTGATAAGACTTGCATGAACACTTACATGAAGATGTTTCTAAACAGCCACAAGCAAGCTTTTTCAACACAGTATTTCATTGAATGGATGTAATAATCATCACATTGTGGCTGCAGAGAAACGTTTGATAAGACACACACAAAATGTTCATAAATAGCATGTGCCAGCTGGTTGCATCACAATGTTGTTTAATTTAATGGAAGTGATCATCATTCTGTATAGCATATGATGTGTTTGAATAGCCTTATATAAAGATATTCCTAAAAACTTATGAGCAATCTGGTTTGACCAGAGTGTGTTCCTCAGTGAATGAATCTTACAGAGATTCTGTCAGAGCAGTAGTGACATGTTTGGTGTTTTGTATGAAGAAACCCTAAATGGCTTCCTGCAAGATGAGTTCAACACAGTGTTATTTCATTTTAAGAAAATGATAGTCATTCTGTTTGGCATAAACTGAAATATTAGAAAAGCCTTATATCAAGAGGTTCCTAATTAGCTACCAGCAATCTGGCTTCACAATAGTGTTCTTTCATTGAATGGATGTAATAGATACTTTGTAGTGAAATGTATGATAAGTCTCTTATGAAAAGGTTCCTAAACAGCTGCCTGCAATCTGGCTTCAGCACATTATATCATTGTCTCAAAGTGATATTCATTCAGTATGTCTTATATGGAAACGCTTGAAATGGTGAACATGAAGAAGTTTCTAAATATATACAAGCAAGATTGTTTCTCCACAGTTTTCTTTCAGTGACTGAATGTTATGTATAGTCTGTCACGACTATTGTAAAATGTTTGATAAGTCTTATGTAGAAACGTTCCTAGATAGCTATCTGTGAGCTCTATTTAGCACAGTGTTCTTTCATTGTAGGAAAATGATACCCATTCATTATGGCATATACTGAAATGTGAGAAATGTCTTAAATACAAATGTTCCTAATAATAGCTTCAAGATGCTTTCACCACAGAGTTCTTTCAGTGAAACAATATTGCAGATATTCTGTGACACTTGTAGTGAAGTGTTAGTTAAAACTTACTTGCAAGCTGGATTCAGCACAGTGTTTCTTTCATTGTTTGAAACTCATATTCAATCAGAACAGCAAATATTGAAATGGTTATAATGACTAATATGAAGATGATCCTTAATGGCTGCAAGTAAGATGGTTTCACCACAGTTTTCTCTCAGTGAACAAATGCTATATATATTCTGTCCCGCATGCAATGAAATGTTTGTTAAGTCTTATATGAACATGTTCCTAAACAGCTACCCGCAAACTGGGCTTAGAACAGTGTTCTCACACTGTTAGTAATTGATAGGTCATCTGTAGGGCATATGCTGAAATGTTTGAAATGTCTTATGTGAATATGCCCCTAAACAGCTGTAAGCACATTTGTTTCACCAGAGTCCCTTTAGTGTCTGAATCTTATGGATATTTTTCAAGTCTGTAGTGTAATTTTTTAAGTATTTTATGAAGTTCTTCCTAAACAGATACTAGGAAACAAGGGTTCAGCTCATCCTTCTTTCCTTGAGTGAATATTAAAATCATTCTGTCATGACCATAGCGCAATATTTGTTAAGACTTATAAAAAGATATTTCTAAAAGACAACTTTCCAGCTGGGTTCTTAACATTGTTCTTTCATTTTATGGAAGTGATAACCATTCTGGATGGAATACACTGAAACGTTTGAAAAGACTTGTATGAAGATACTCCTAAATAGCTACAAGCAATCTGGTTACACCACAGCGTTCTTTCATTTAATAAACTTTATATATAGTCTCCTATAGCTGTAGTGAAATGTTTTATATCATATATGAAAATGTTCCTACAGCTACCTGCAAGCTGGGATCAGCACACTGACTTTTCATTGTAATAAAGTGACAGTTACTTTGTACGGCATACACTGAAATGTCAGAAAAGACTTATATGAGTGTATTTCTAAAGAGATACAAGCAAGCTGGTTTCACAATAGTGATCTTTCATTGAATTAATGTAATAGATATTCTGTCGCACATGTTGTGAAATGTTCAATAAATCTTACATGAAAATGTTACTATAAGTCTACCTGAAAGCTGAGTTAAGTACAATGTTTTTTCATTTTCAGAAAGTATAGCTGTTCTCTATGGCTCATACTGAAATGCTACAAAAGACTTACATGAAGATGTTCCTTAAAAGCTACAAGGAAGTTGGTTTCACCACAGCATTCTTTCAATGAGTGAATGTTATAGATATTCCATCATGCCCGTAGTGAAATGTTTGATAGGACTTATTTGAAGATTCCCCTAAACAGCTGCAAGCAAGGTGTTTTCACCACAGTGTTCATTCAGAAAATGAATGTTATACGTATTTCTGTCATGCCTCAAGAGAACTATTTGATGTCTTATGTGAGAGTGTTCCTGAACAGCTACAAGCAAGCTTTTTCAACATAGTGTGGTTTCCTTGAATGAATGTTATGGATATCATGTTGCGGCTGTAGAGAAACGTTTGATAAGACATAAATGAAATGCTCATAAAGAGCCACTGGTTTCATCAGAACGTTCTTTCTGGATATGGAAGTGATAGCCATTCTGTAGGCATAATGAAGTGTTTGAAGAGCCTTATACGAAGACATTCCCAAGGCGCCAGAAGTAATCTGGCTTCACCACAGTGTTCTTTCAGTGAACGAGTGTTATAGCTAGTCTGTCATGCCTGTAGTGAAATGTTTAATAAGTCTTATATGAAGAGGTTTCAAACAGCCGCCAGCAAGCCGGGTTTAGCACAGTGTCCTTTAACTGTAAGTAAGTGAGAGCCATTCTGTATGGCATATACTTAAATGTTAGAGAGGTCTTATATGAAGATGTTCCTAAATAGAATCCAACAAGATGTGTTCAGGACAGAATAATTTCATCATAAGATAGTGACAGCCGTTTAGTATGGCATATACTGAAATGCTGAAAAGGACTGAAATGAAGATCTTCCTTAACAGTAAAACCAAGCCACTTTCACCATAGTGTTCTTTCATTGAATGGATGTAATAGATATTCTGTCATGCCTGTAGTTAAATGTTCAATAGGTCTTACATAAAAATACTCCTAATAATCTACCTGAAAGCTATTAAACACAACCTTCTTTCCTTGTAAGAAGGGTATGGCCATGCTGTATGCCATATACTGAAATGCTTGAAAAGCTTTATACGAAGATGTTCCTCAACAGTTACAAGAAAACTGCTTTCATCCCTGTGTTCGTTCAATGAGTGAATGTTTAGAGATTCTGTCATTCCCGCAAAGGAATGTTTAATAAGTCTTACATGAAGATGTTTCTAAACAGCTACAAGGAAATTTTTTTAAATATAGCGTTATTACATTGAATAAACATTAAAGATATCCTGTCATGGCTGTAGGCAAATGTCTGATAAGACTTGAGCAAAATATTAATAAACAATTACTTGCAAGCTGGGTTCATCACAGTATTCTTTCCTGGCTATGGAGATGGTAGCCATTCTGTATGGCATAAAGTGATATGTTTGAAGAGCCTTCGATTTATATTCTTAAACAGCTAACAAGCAAGATGGTTTCTTCACAGTGTTCTTTCAGTGAATGAATGTTCTAGATATTGTCACATCTGTGGTGAAATATTTGATATATGATGTTCCTAAACAGCTACCTATAAACTGGATTCAGCATGTGTTCTTTCATTTTGTGAAAATGATAGTCGCTCTGTGTGGAATATACTTAAGTATTTGAAGTGTATTATGTGCAGATGTTCCTAAACAGTGAAAAGAAGATGGTTTTTGCACAATTTTCTTTCAGATGACAAATGTTATAGACATTGTCACATCTGTAGTCAAATGTTTGATATGATTTATGTGAAAATATCCCTAAACAGCTACCTGTTGGCTTGATTAAGCACAATGCTCTTTCATTGTAAGAAAGTGATAGCTGTTCCATGTGGCATATACTGAAATGTTTGAAATGTCATATGTGAAGATGTTCCTTAAGAGCTACTTGCTAGGTGTTTTCAAGACAATGTTCTTTCAGTGAATGAATGTTGTAGATAGTCTATCACACCCGTAGCGAAATGCTGGATAAGTTTTATGAAGATGTCCCTAAGTAGCTACAAGCAAAATGGTTTCACAACAGTGTTCTTACAGACATTGAAGGTTATAGATATTCTGTCATGCCTGTAGTGAAATGTTTGATAAGACTTGCATGAACACTTACATGAAGATGTTTCTAAACAGCCACAAGCAAGCTTTTTCAACACAGTATTTCATTGAATGGATGTAATAATCATCACATTGTGGCTGCAGAGAAACGTTTGATAAGACACACACAAAATGTTCATAAATAGCATGTGCCAGCTGGTTGCATCACAATGTTGTTTAATTTAATGGAAGTGATCATCATTCTGTATAGCATATGATGTGTTTGAATAGCCTTATATAAAGATATTCCTAAAAACTTATGAGCAATCTGGTTTGACCAGAGTGTGTTCCTCAGTGAATGAATCTTACAGAGATTCTGTCAGAGCAGTAGTGACATGTTTGGTGTTTTGTATGAAGAAACCCTAAATGGCTTCCTGCAAGATGAGTTCAACACAGTGTTATTTCATTTTAAGAAAATGATAGTCATTCTGTTTGGCATAAACGGAAATATTAGAAAAGCCTTATATCAAGAGGTTCCTAATTAGCTACCAGCAATCTGGCTTCACAATAGTGTTCTTTCATTGAATGGATGTAATAGATACTTTGTAGTGAAATGTATGATAAGTCTCTTATGAAAAGGTTCCTAAACAGCTGCCTGCAATCTGGCTTCAGCACATTATATCATTGTCTCAAAGTGATATTCATTCAGTATGTCTTATATGGAAACGCTTGAAATGGTGAACATGAAGAAGTTTCTAAATATATACAAGCAAGATTGTTTCTCCACAGTTTTCTTTCAGTGACTGAATGTTATGTATAGTCTGTCACGACTATTGTAAAATGTTTGATAAGTCTTATGTAGAAACGTTCCTAGATAGCTATCTGTGAGCTCTATTTAGCACAGTGTTCTTTCATTGTAGGAAAATGATACCCATTCATTATGGCATATACTGAAATGTGAGAAATGTCTTAAATACAAATGTTCCTAATAATAGCTTCAAGATGCTTTCACCACAGAGTTCTTTCAGTGAAACAATATTGCAGATATTCTGTGACACTTGTAGTGAAGTGTTAGTTAAAACTTACTTGCAAGCTGGATTCAGCACAGTGTTTCTTTCATTGTTTGAAACTCATATTCAATCAGAACAGCAAATATTGAAATGGTTATAATGACTAATATGAAGATGATCCTTAATGGCTGCAAGTAAGATGGTTTCACCACAGTTTTCTCTCAGTGAACAAATGCTATATATATTCTGTCCCGCATGCAATGAAATGTTTGTTAAGTCTTATATGAACATGTTCCTAAACAGCTACCCGCAAACTGGGCTTAGAACAGTGTTCTCACACTGTTAGTAATTGATAGGTCATCTGTAGGGCATATGCTGAAATGTTTGAAATGTCTTATGTGAATATGCCCCTAAACAGCTGTAAGCACATTTGTTTCACCAGAGTCCCTTTAGTGTCTGAATCTTATGGATATTTTTCAAGTCTGTAGTGTAATTTTTTAAGTATTTTATGAAGTTCTTCCTAAACAGATACTAGGAAACAAGGGTTCAGCTCATCCTTCTTTCCTTGAGTGAATATTAAAATCATTCTGTCATGACCATAGCGCAATATTTGTTAAGACTTATAAAAAGATATTTCTAAAAGACAACTTTCCAGCTGGGTTCTTAACATTGTTCTTTCATTTTATGGAAGTGATAACCATTCTGGATGGAATACACTGAAACGTTTGAAAAGACTTGTATGAAGATACTCCTAAATAGCTACAAGCAATCTGGTTACACCACAGCGTTCTTTCATTTAATAAACTTTATATATAGTCTCCTATAGCTGTAGTGAAATGTTTTATATCATATATGAAAATGTTCCTACAGCTACCTGCAAGCTGGGATCAGCACACTGACTTTTCATTGTAATAAAGTGACAGTTACTTTGTACGGCATACACTGAAATGTCAGAAAAGACTTATATGAGTGTATTTCTAAAGAGATACAAGCAAGCTGGTTTCACAATAGTGATCTTTCATTGAATTAATGTAATAGATATTCTGTCGCACATGTTGTGAAATGTTCAATAAATCTTACATGAAAATGTTACTATAAGTCTACCTGAAAGCTGAGTTAAGTACAATGTTTTTTCATTTTAAGAAAGTATAGCTGTTCTCTATGGCTCATACTGAAATGCTACAAAAGACTTACATGAAGATGTTCCTTAAAAGCTACAAGGAAGTTGGTTTCACCACAGCATTCTTTCAATGAGTGAATGTTATAGATATTCCATCATGCCCGTAGTGAAATGTTTGATAGGACTTATTTGAAGATTCCCCTAAACAGCTGCAAGCAAGGTGTTTTCACCACAGTGTTCATTCAGAAAATGAATGTTATACGTATTTCTGTCATGCCTCAAGAGAACTATTTGATGTCTTATGTGAGAGTGTTCCTGAACAGCTACAAGCAAGCTTTTTCAACATAGTGTGGTTTCCTTGAATGAATGTTATGGATATCATGTTGCGGCTGTAGAGAAACGTTTGATAAGACATAAATGAAATGCTCATAAAGAGCCACTGGTTTCATCAGAACGTTCTTTCTGGATATGGAAGTGATAGCCATTCTGTAGGCATAATGAAGTGTTTGAAGAGCCTTATACGAAGACATTCCCAAGGCGCCAGAAGTAATCTGGCTTCACCACAGTGTTCTTTCAGTGAACGAGTGTTATAGCTAGTCTGTCATGCCTGTAGTGAAATGTTTAATAAGTCTTATATGAAGAGGTTTCAAACAGCCGCCAGCAAGCCGGGTTTAGCACAGTGTCCTTTAACTGTAAGTAAGTGAGAGCCATTCTGTATGGCATATACTTAAATGTTAGAGAGGTCTTATATGAAGATGTTCCTAAATAGAATCCAACAAGATGTGTTCAGGACAGAATAATTTCATCATAAGATAGTGACAGCCGTTTAGTATGGCATATACTGAAATGCTGAAAAGGACTGAAATGAAGATCTTCCTTAACAGTAAAACCAAGCCACTTTCACCATAGTGTTCTTTCATTGAATGGATGTAATAGATATTCTGTCATGCCTGTAGTTAAATGTTCAATAGGTCTTACATAAAAATACTCCTAATAATCTACCTGAAAGCTATTAAACACAACCTTCTTTCCTTGTAAGAAGGGTATGGCCATGCTGTATGCCATATACTGAAATGCTTGAAAAGCTTTATACGAAGATGTTCCTCAACAGTTACAAGAAAACTGCTTTCATCCCTGTGTTCGTTCAATGAGTGAATGTTTAGAGATTCTGTCATTCCCGCAAAGGAATGTTTAATAAGTCTTACATGAAGATGTTTCTAAACAGCTACAAGGAAATTTTTTTAAATATAGCGTTATTACATTGAATAAACATTAAAGATATCCTGTCATGGCTGTAGGCAAATGTCTGATAAGACTTGAGCAAAATATTAATAAACAATTACTTGCAAGCTGGGTTCATCACAGTATTCTTTCCTGGCTATGGAGATGGTAGCCATTCTGTATGGCATAAAGTGATATGTTTGAAGAGCCTTCGATTTATATTCTTAAACAGCTAACAAGCAAGATGGTTTCTTCACAGTGTTCTTTCAGTGAATGAATGTTCTAGATATTGTCACATCTGTGGTGAAATATTTGATATATGATGTTCCTAAACAGCTACCTATAAACTGGATTCAGCATGTGTTCTTTCATTTTGTGAAAATGATAGTCGCTCTGTGTGGAATATACTTAAGTATTTGAAGTGTATTATGTGCAGATGTTCCTAAACAGTGAAAAGAAGATGGTTTTTGCACAATTTTCTTTCAGATGACAAATGTTATAGACATTGTCACATCTGTAGTCAAATGTTTGATATGATTTATGTGAAAATATCCCTAAACAGCTACCTGTTGGCTTGATTAAGCACAATGCTCTTTCATTGTAAGAAAGTGATAGCTGTTCCATGTGGCATATACTGAAATGTTTGAAATGTCATATGTGAAGATGTTCCTTAAGAGCTACTTGCTAGGTGTTTTCAAGACAATGTTCTTTCAGTGAATGAATGTTGTAGATAGTCTATCACACCCGTAGCGAAATGCTGGATAAGTTTTATGAAGATGTCCCTAAGTAGCTACAAGCAAAATGGTTTCACAACAGTGTTCTTACAGACATTGAAGGTTATAGATATTCTGTCATGCCTGTAGTGAAATGTTTGATAAGACTTGCATGAACACTTACATGAAGATGTTTCTAAACAGCCACAAGCAAGCTTTTTCAACACAGTATTTCATTGAATGGATGTAATAATCATCACATTGTGGCTGCAGAGAAACGTTTGATAAGACACACACAAAATGTTCATAAATAGCATGTGCCAGCTGGTTGCATCACAATGTTGTTTAATTTAATGGAAGTGATCATCATTCTGTATAGCATATGATGTGTTTGAATAGCCTTATATAAAGATATTCCTAAAAACTTATGAGCAATCTGGTTTGACCAGAGTGTGTTCCTCAGTGAATGAATCTTACAGAGATTCTGTCAGAGCAGTAGTGACATGTTTGGTGTTTTGTATGAAGAAACCCTAAATGGCTTCCTGCAAGATGAGTTCAACACAGTGTTATTTCATTTTAAGAAAATGATAGTCATTCTGTTTGGCATAAACGGAAATATTAGAAAAGCCTTATATCAAGAGGTTCCTAATTAGCTACCAGCAATCTGGCTTCACAATAGTGTTCTTTCATTGAATGGATGTAATAGATACTTTGTAGTGAAATGTATGATAAGTCTCTTATGAAAAGGTTCCTAAACAGCTGCCTGCAATCTGGCTTCAGCACATTATATCATTGTCTCAAAGTGATATTCATTCAGTATGTCTTATATGGAAACGCTTGAAATGGTGAACATGAAGAAGTTTCTAAATATATACAAGCAAGATTGTTTCTCCACAGTTTTCTTTCAGTGACTGAATGTTATGTATAGTCTGTCACGACTATTGTAAAATGTTTGATAAGTCTTATGTAGAAACGTTCCTAGATAGCTATCTGTGAGCTCTATTTAGCACAGTGTTCTTTCATTGTAGGAAAATGATACCCATTCATTATGGCATATACTGAAATGTGAGAAATGTCTTAAATACAAATGTTCCTAATAATAGCTTCAAGATGCTTTCACCACAGAGTTCTTTCAGTGAAACAATATTGCAGATATTCTGTGACACTTGTAGTGAAGTGTTAGTTAAAACTTACTTGCAAGCTGGATTCAGCACAGTGTTTCTTTCATTGTTTGAAACTCATATTCAATCAGAACAGCAAATATTGAAATGGTTATAATGACTAATATGAAGATGATCCTTAATGGCTGCAAGTAAGATGGTTTCACCACAGTTTTCTCTCAGTGAACAAATGCTATATATATTCTGTCCCGCATGCAATGAAATGTTTGTTAAGTCTTATATGAACATGTTCCTAAACAGCTACCCGCAAACTGGGCTTAGAACAGTGTTCTCACACTGTTAGTAATTGATAGGTCATCTGTAGGGCATATGCTGAAATGTTTGAAATGTCTTATGTGAATATGCCCCTAAACAGCTGTAAGCACATTTGTTTCACCAGAGTCCCTTTAGTGTCTGAATCTTATGGATATTTTTCAAGTCTGTAGTGTAATTTTTTAAGTATTTTATGAAGTTCTTCCTAAACAGATACTAGGAAACAAGGGTTCAGCTCATCCTTCTTTCCTTGAGTGAATATTAAAATCATTCTGTCATGACCATAGCGCAATATTTGTTAAGACTTATAAAAAGATATTTCTAAAAGACAACTTTCCAGCTGGGTTCTTAACATTGTTCTTTCATTTTATGGAAGTGATAACCATTCTGGATGGAATACACTGAAACGTTTGAAAAGACTTGTATGAAGATACTCCTAAATAGCTACAAGCAATCTGGTTACACCACAGCGTTCTTTCATTTAATAAACTTTATATATAGTCTCCTATAGCTGTAGTGAAATGTTTTATATCATATATGAAAATGTTCCTACAGCTACCTGCAAGCTGGGATCAGCACACTGACTTTTCATTGTAATAAAGTGACAGTTACTTTGTACGGCATACACTGAAATGTCAGAAAAGACTTATATGAGTGTATTTCTAAAGAGATACAAGCAAGCTGGTTTCACAATAGTGATCTTTCATTGAATTAATGTAATAGATATTCTGTCGCACATGTTGTGAAATGTTCAATAAATCTTACATGAAAATGTTACTATAAGTCTACCTGAAAGCTGAGTTAAGTACAATGTTTTTTCATTTTAAGAAAGTATAGCTGTTCTCTATGGCTCATACTGAAATGCTACAAAAGACTTACATGAAGATGTTCCTTAAAAGCTACAAGGAAGTTGGTTTCACCACAGCATTCTTTCAATGAGTGAATGTTATAGATATTCCATCATGCCCGTAGTGAAATGTTTGATAGGACTTATTTGAAGATTCCCCTAAACAGCTGCAAGCAAGGTGTTTTCACCACAGTGTTCATTCAGAAAATGAATGTTATACGTATTTCTGTCATGCCTCAAGAGAACTATTTGATGTCTTATGTGAGAGTGTTCCTGAACAGCTACAAGCAAGCTTTTTCAACATAGTGTGGTTTCCTTGAATGAATGTTATGGATATCATGTTGCGGCTGTAGAGAAACGTTTGATAAGACATAAATGAAATGCTCATAAAGAGCCACTGGTTTCATCAGAACGTTCTTTCTGGATATGGAAGTGATAGCCATTCTGTAGGCATAATGAAGTGTTTGAAGAGCCTTATACGAAGACATTCCCAAGGCGCCAGAAGTAATCTGGCTTCACCACAGTGTTCTTTCAGTGAACGAGTGTTATAGCTAGTCTGTCATGCCTGTAGTGAAATGTTTAATAAGTCTTATATGAAGAGGTTTCAAACAGCCGCCAGCAAGCCGGGTTTAGCACAGTGTCCTTTAACTGTAAGTAAGTGAGAGCCATTCTGTATGGCATATACTTAAATGTTAGAGAGGTCTTATATGAAGATGTTCCTAAATAGAATCCAACAAGATGTGTTCAGGACAGAATAATTTCATCATAAGATAGTGACAGCCGTTTAGTATGGCATATACTGAAATGCTGAAAAGGACTGAAATGAAGATCTTCCTTAACAGTAAAACCAAGCCACTTTCACCATAGTGTTCTTTCATTGAATGGATGTAATAGATATTCTGTCATGCCTGTAGTTAAATGTTCAATAGGTCTTACATAAAAATACTCCTAATAATCTACCTGAAAGCTATTAAACACAACCTTCTTTCCTTGTAAGAAGGGTATGGCCATGCTGTATGCCATATACTGAAATGCTTGAAAAGCTTTATACGAAGATGTTCCTCAACAGTTACAAGAAAACTGCTTTCATCCCTGTGTTCGTTCAATGAGTGAATGTTTAGAGATTCTGTCATTCCCGCAAAGGAATGTTTAATAAGTCTTACATGAAGATGTTTCTAAACAGCTACAAGGAAATTTTTTTAAATATAGCGTTATTACATTGAATAAACATTAAAGATATCCTGTCATGGCTGTAGGCAAATGTCTGATAAGACTTGAGCAAAATATTAATAAACAATTACTTGCAAGCTGGGTTCATCACAGTATTCTTTCCTGGCTATGGAGATGGTAGCCATTCTGTATGGCATAAAGTGATATGTTTGAAGAGCCTTCGATTTATATTCTTAAACAGCTAACAAGCAAGATGGTTTCTTCACAGTGTTCTTTCAGTGAATGAATGTTCTAGATATTGTCACATCTGTGGTGAAATATTTGATATATGATGTTCCTAAACAGCTACCTATAAACTGGATTCAGCATGTGTTCTTTCATTTTGTGAAAATGATAGTCGCTCTGTGTGGAATATACTTAAGTATTTGAAGTGTATTATGTGCAGATGTTCCTAAACAGTGAAAAGAAGATGGTTTTTGCACAATTTTCTTTCAGATGACAAATGTTATAGACATTGTCACATCTGTAGTCAAATGTTTGATATGATTTATGTGAAAATATCCCTAAACAGCTACCTGTTGGCTTGATTAAGCACAATGCTCTTTCATTGTAAGAAAGTGATAGCTGTTCCATGTGGCATATACTGAAATGTTTGAAATGTCATATGTGAAGATGTTCCTTAAGAGCTACTTGCTAGGTGTTTTCAAGACAATGTTCTTTCAGTGAATGAATGTTGTAGATAGTCTATCACACCCGTAGCGAAATGCTGGATAAGTTTTATGAAGATGTCCCTAAGTAGCTACAAGCAAAATGGTTTCACAACAGTGTTCTTACAGACATTGAAGGTTATAGATATTCTGTCATGCCTGTAGTGAAATGTTTGATAAGACTTGCATGAACACTTACATGAAGATGTTTCTAAACAGCCACAAGCAAGCTTTTTCAACACAGTATTTCATTGAATGGATGTAATAATCATCACATTGTGGCTGCAGAGAAACGTTTGATAAGACACACACAAAATGTTCATAAATAGCATGTGCCAGCTGGTTGCATCACAATGTTGTTTAATTTAATGGAAGTGATCATCATTCTGTATAGCATATGATGTGTTTGAATAGCCTTATATAAAGATATTCCTAAAAACTTATGAGCAATCTGGTTTGACCAGAGTGTGTTCCTCAGTGAATGAATCTTACAGAGATTCTGTCAGAGCAGTAGTGACATGTTTGGTGTTTTGTATGAAGAAACCCTAAATGGCTTCCTGCAAGATGAGTTCAACACAGTGTTATTTCATTTTAAGAAAATGATAGTCATTCTGTTTGGCATAAACGGAAATATTAGAAAAGCCTTATATCAAGAGGTTCCTAATTAGCTACCAGCAATCTGGCTTCACAATAGTGTTCTTTCATTGAATGGATGTAATAGATACTTTGTAGTGAAATGTATGATAAGTCTCTTATGAAAAGGTTCCTAAACAGCTGCCTGCAATCTGGCTTCAGCACATTATATCATTGTCTCAAAGTGATATTCATTCAGTATGTCTTATATGGAAACGCTTGAAATGGTGAACATGAAGAAGTTTCTAAATATATACAAGCAAGATTGTTTCTCCACAGTTTTCTTTCAGTGACTGAATGTTATGTATAGTCTGTCACGACTATTGTAAAATGTTTGATAAGTCTTATGTAGAAACGTTCCTAGATAGCTATCTGTGAGCTCTATTTAGCACAGTGTTCTTTCATTGTAGGAAAATGATACCCATTCATTATGGCATATACTGAAATGTGAGAAATGTCTTAAATACAAATGTTCCTAATAATAGCTTCAAGATGCTTTCACCACAGAGTTCTTTCAGTGAAACAATATTGCAGATATTCTGTGACACTTGTAGTGAAGTGTTAGTTAAAACTTACTTGCAAGCTGGATTCAGCACAGTGTTTCTTTCATTGTTTGAAACTCATATTCAATCAGAACAGCAAATATTGAAATGGTTATAATGACTAATATGAAGATGATCCTTAATGGCTGCAAGTAAGATGGTTTCACCACAGTTTTCTCTCAGTGAACAAATGCTATATATATTCTGTCCCGCATGCAATGAAATGTTTGTTAAGTCTTATATGAACATGTTCCTAAACAGCTACCCGCAAACTGGGCTTAGAACAGTGTTCTCACACTGTTAGTAATTGATAGGTCATCTGTAGGGCATATGCTGAAATGTTTGAAATGTCTTATGTGAATATGCCCCTAAACAGCTGTAAGCACATTTGTTTCACCAGAGTCCCTTTAGTGTCTGAATCTTATGGATATTTTTCAAGTCTGTAGTGTAATTTTTTAAGTATTTTATGAAGTTCTTCCTAAACAGATACTAGGAAACAAGGGTTCAGCTCATCCTTCTTTCCTTGAGTGAATATTAAAATCATTCTGTCATGACCATAGCGCAATATTTGTTAAGACTTATAAAAAGATATTTCTAAAAGACAACTTTCCAGCTGGGTTCTTAACATTGTTCTTTCATTTTATGGAAGTGATAACCATTCTGGATGGAATACACTGAAACGTTTGAAAAGACTTGTATGAAGATACTCCTAAATAGCTACAAGCAATCTGGTTACACCACAGCGTTCTTTCATTTAATAAACTTTATATATAGTCTCCTATAGCTGTAGTGAAATGTTTTATATCATATATGAAAATGTTCCTACAGCTACCTGCAAGCTGGGATCAGCACACTGACTTTTCATTGTAATAAAGTGACAGTTACTTTGTACGGCATACACTGAAATGTCAGAAAAGACTTATATGAGTGTATTTCTAAAGAGATACAAGCAAGCTGGTTTCACAATAGTGATCTTTCATTGAATTAATGTAATAGATATTCTGTCGCACATGTTGTGAAATGTTCAATAAATCTTACATGAAAATGTTACTATAAGTCTACCTGAAAGCTGAGTTAAGTACAATGTTTTTTCATTTTAAGAAAGTATAGCTGTTCTCTATGGCTCATACTGAAATGCTACAAAAGACTTACATGAAGATGTTCCTTAAAAGCTACAAGGAAGTTGGTTTCACCACAGCATTCTTTCAATGAGTGAATGTTATAGATATTCCATCATGCCCGTAGTGAAATGTTTGATAGGACTTATTTGAAGATTCCCCTAAACAGCTGCAAGCAAGGTGTTTTCACCACAGTGTTCATTCAGAAAATGAATGTTATACGTATTTCTGTCATGCCTCAAGAGAACTATTTGATGTCTTATGTGAGAGTGTTCCTGAACAGCTACAAGCAAGCTTTTTCAACATAGTGTGGTTTCCTTGAATGAATGTTATGGATATCATGTTGCGGCTGTAGAGAAACGTTTGATAAGACATAAATGAAATGCTCATAAAGAGCCACTGGTTTCATCAGAACGTTCTTTCTGGATATGGAAGTGATAGCCATTCTGTAGGCATAATGAAGTGTTTGAAGAGCCTTATACGAAGACATTCCCAAGGCGCCAGAAGTAATCTGGCTTCACCACAGTGTTCTTTCAGTGAACGAGTGTTATAGCTAGTCTGTCATGCCTGTAGTGAAATGTTTAATAAGTCTTATATGAAGAGGTTTCAAACAGCCGCCAGCAAGCCGGGTTTAGCACAGTGTCCTTTAACTGTAAGTAAGTGAGAGCCATTCTGTATGGCATATACTTAAATGTTAGAGAGGTCTTATATGAAGATGTTCCTAAATAGAATCCAACAAGATGTGTTCAGGACAGAATAATTTCATCATAAGATAGTGACAGCCGTTTAGTATGGCATATACTGAAATGCTGAAAAGGACTGAAATGAAGATCTTCCTTAACAGTAAAACCAAGCCACTTTCACCATAGTGTTCTTTCATTGAATGGATGTAATAGATATTCTGTCATGCCTGTAGTTAAATGTTCAATAGGTCTTACATAAAAATACTCCTAATAATCTACCTGAAAGCTATTAAACACAACCTTCTTTCCTTGTAAGAAGGGTATGGCCATGCTGTATGCCATATACTGAAATGCTTGAAAAGCTTTATACGAAGATGTTCCTCAACAGTTACAAGAAAACTGCTTTCATCCCTGTGTTCGTTCAATGAGTGAATGTTTAGAGATTCTGTCATTCCCGCAAAGGAATGTTTAATAAGTCTTACATGAAGATGTTTCTAAACAGCTACAAGGAAATTTTTTTAAATATAGCGTTATTACATTGAATAAACATTAAAGATATCCTGTCATGGCTGTAGGCAAATGTCTGATAAGACTTGAGCAAAATATTAATAAACAATTACTTGCAAGCTGGGTTCATCACAGTATTCTTTCCTGGCTATGGAGATGGTAGCCATTCTGTATGGCATAAAGTGATATGTTTGAAGAGCCTTCGATTTATATTCTTAAACAGCTAACAAGCAAGATGGTTTCTTCACAGTGTTCTTTCAGTGAATGAATGTTCTAGATATTGTCACATCTGTGGTGAAATATTTGATATATGATGTTCCTAAACAGCTACCTATAAACTGGATTCAGCATGTGTTCTTTCATTTTGTGAAAATGATAGTCGCTCTGTGTGGAATATACTTAAGTATTTGAAGTGTATTATGTGCAGATGTTCCTAAACAGTGAAAAGAAGATGGTTTTTGCACAATTTTCTTTCAGATGACAAATGTTATAGACATTGTCACATCTGTAGTCAAATGTTTGATATGATTTATGTGAAAATATCCCTAAACAGCTACCTGTTGGCTTGATTAAGCACAATGCTCTTTCATTGTAAGAAAGTGATAGCTGTTCCATGTGGCATATACTGAAATGTTTGAAATGTCATATGTGAAGATGTTCCTTAAGAGCTACTTGCTAGGTGTTTTCAAGACAATGTTCTTTCAGTGAATGAATGTTGTAGATAGTCTATCACACCCGTAGCGAAATGCTGGATAAGTTTTATGAAGATGTCCCTAAGTAGCTACAAGCAAAATGGTTTCACAACAGTGTTCTTACAGACATTGAAGGTTATAGATATTCTGTCATGCCTGTAGTGAAATGTTTGATAAGACTTGCATGAACACTTACATGAAGATGTTTCTAAACAGCCACAAGCAAGCTTTTTCAACACAGTATTTCATTGAATGGATGTAATAATCATCACATTGTGGCTGCAGAGAAACGTTTGATAAGACACACACAAAATGTTCATAAATAGCATGTGCCAGCTGGTTGCATCACAATGTTGTTTAATTTAATGGAAGTGATCATCATTCTGTATAGCATATGATGTGTTTGAATAGCCTTATATAAAGATATTCCTAAAAACTTATGAGCAATCTGGTTTGACCAGAGTGTGTTCCTCAGTGAATGAATCTTACAGAGATTCTGTCAGAGCAGTAGTGACATGTTTGGTGTTTTGTATGAAGAAACCCTAAATGGCTTCCTGCAAGATGAGTTCAACACAGTGTTATTTCATTTTAAGAAAATGATAGTCATTCTGTTTGGCATAAACTGAAATATTAGAAAAGCCTTATATCAAGAGGTTCCTAATTAGCTACCAGCAATCTGGCTTCACAATAGTGTTCTTTCATTGAATGGATGTAATAGATACTTTGTAGTGAAATGTATGATAAGTCTCTTATGAAAAGGTTCCTAAACAGCTGCCTGCAATCTGGCTTCAGCACATTATATCATTGTCTCAAAGTGATATTCATTCAGTATGTCTTATATGGAAACGCTTGAAATGGTGAACATGAAGAAGTTTCTAAATATATACAAGCAAGATTGTTTCTCCACAGTTTTCTTTCAGTGACTGAATGTTATGTATAGTCTGTCACGACTATTGTAAAATGTTTGATAAGTCTTATGTAGAAACGTTCCTAGATAGCTATCTGTGAGCTCTATTTAGCACAGTGTTCTTTCATTGTAGGAAAATGATACCCATTCATTATGGCATATACTGAAATGTGAGAAATGTCTTAAATACAAATGTTCCTAATAATAGCTTCAAGATGCTTTCACCACAGAGTTCTTTCAGTGAAACAATATTGCAGATATTCTGTGACACTTGTAGTGAAGTGTTAGTTAAAACTTACTTGCAAGCTGGATTCAGCACAGTGTTTCTTTCATTGTTTGAAACTCATATTCAATCAGAACAGCAAATATTGAAATGGTTATAATGACTAATATGAAGATGATCCTTAATGGCTGCAAGTAAGATGGTTTCACCACAGTTTTCTCTCAGTGAACAAATGCTATATATATTCTGTCCCGCATGCAATGAAATGTTTGTTAAGTCTTATATGAACATGTTCCTAAACAGCTACCCGCAAACTGGGCTTAGAACAGTGTTCTCACACTGTTAGTAATTGATAGGTCATCTGTAGGGCATATGCTGAAATGTTTGAAATGTCTTATGTGAATATGCCCCTAAACAGCTGTAAGCACATTTGTTTCACCAGAGTCCCTTTAGTGTCTGAATCTTATGGATATTTTTCAAGTCTGTAGTGTAATTTTTTAAGTATTTTATGAAGTTCTTCCTAAACAGATACTAGGAAACAAGGGTTCAGCTCATCCTTCTTTCCTTGAGTGAATATTAAAATCATTCTGTCATGACCATAGCGCAATATTTGTTAAGACTTATAAAAAGATATTTCTAAAAGACAACTTTCCAGCTGGGTTCTTAACATTGTTCTTTCATTTTATGGAAGTGATAACCATTCTGGATGGAATACACTGAAACGTTTGAAAAGACTTGTATGAAGATACTCCTAAATAGCTACAAGCAATCTGGTTACACCACAGCGTTCTTTCATTTAATAAACTTTATATATAGTCTCCTATAGCTGTAGTGAAATGTTTTATATCATATATGAAAATGTTCCTACAGCTACCTGCAAGCTGGGATCAGCACACTGACTTTTCATTGTAATAAAGTGACAGTTACTTTGTACGGCATACACTGAAATGTCAGAAAAGACTTATATGAGTGTATTTCTAAAGAGATACAAGCAAGCTGGTTTCACAATAGTGATCTTTCATTGAATTAATGTAATAGATATTCTGTCGCACATGTTGTGAAATGTTCAATAAATCTTACATGAAAATGTTACTATAAGTCTACCTGAAAGCTGAGTTAAGTACAATGTTTTTTCATTTTAAGAAAGTATAGCTGTTCTCTATGGCTCATACTGAAATGCTACAAAAGACTTACATGAAGATGTTCCTTAAAAGCTACAAGGAAGTTGGTTTCACCACAGCATTCTTTCAATGAGTGAATGTTATAGATATTCCATCATGCCCGTAGTGAAATGTTTGATAGGACTTATTTGAAGATTCCCCTAAACAGCTGCAAGCAAGGTGTTTTCACCACAGTGTTCATTCAGAAAATGAATGTTATACGTATTTCTGTCATGCCTCAAGAGAACTATTTGATGTCTTATGTGAGAGTGTTCCTGAACAGCTACAAGCAAGCTTTTTCAACATAGTGTGGTTTCCTTGAATGAATGTTATGGATATCATGTTGCGGCTGTAGAGAAACGTTTGATAAGACATAAATGAAATGCTCATAAAGAGCCACTGGTTTCATCAGAACGTTCTTTCTGGATATGGAAGTGATAGCCATTCTGTAGGCATAATGAAGTGTTTGAAGAGCCTTATACGAAGACATTCCCAAGGCGCCAGAAGTAATCTGGCTTCACCACAGTGTTCTTTCAGTGAACGAGTGTTATAGCTAGTCTGTCATGCCTGTAGTGAAATGTTTAATAAGTCTTATATGAAGAGGTTTCAAACAGCCGCCAGCAAGCCGGGTTTAGCACAGTGTCCTTTAACTGTAAGTAAGTGAGAGCCATTCTGTATGGCATATACTTAAATGTTAGAGAGGTCTTATATGAAGATGTTCCTAAATAGAATCCAACAAGATGTGTTCAGGACAGAATAATTTCATCATAAGATAGTGACAGCCGTTTAGTATGGCATATACTGAAATGCTGAAAAGGACTGAAATGAAGATCTTCCTTAACAGTAAAACCAAGCCACTTTCACCATAGTGTTCTTTCATTGAATGGATGTAATAGATATTCTGTCATGCCTGTAGTTAAATGTTCAATAGGTCTTACATAAAAATACTCCTAATAATCTACCTGAAAGCTATTAAACACAACCTTCTTTCCTTGTAAGAAGGGTATGGCCATGCTGTATGCCATATACTGAAATGCTTGAAAAGCTTTATACGAAGATGTTCCTCAACAGTTACAAGAAAACTGCTTTCATCCCTGTGTTCGTTCAATGAGTGAATGTTTAGAGATTCTGTCATTCCCGCAAAGGAATGTTTAATAAGTCTTACATGAAGATGTTTCTAAACAGCTACAAGGAAATTTTTTTAAATATAGCGTTATTACATTGAATAAACATTAAAGATATCCTGTCATGGCTGTAGGCAAATGTCTGATAAGACTTGAGCAAAATATTAATAAACAATTACTTGCAAGCTGGGTTCATCACAGTATTCTTTCCTGGCTATGGAGATGGTAGCCATTCTGTATGGCATAAAGTGATATGTTTGAAGAGCCTTCGATTTATATTCTTAAACAGCTAACAAGCAAGATGGTTTCTTCACAGTGTTCTTTCAGTGAATGAATGTTCTAGATATTGTCACATCTGTGGTGAAATATTTGATATATGATGTTCCTAAACAGCTACCTATAAACTGGATTCAGCATGTGTTCTTTCATTTTGTGAAAATGATAGTCGCTCTGTGTGGAATATACTTAAGTATTTGAAGTGTATTATGTGCAGATGTTCCTAAACAGTGAAAAGAAGATGGTTTTTGCATAATTTTCTTTCAGATAACAAATGTTATAGACATTGTCACATCTGTAGTCAAATGTTTGATATGATTTATGTGAAAATATCCCTAAACAGCTACCTGTTGGCTTGATTAAGCACAATGCTCTTTCATTGTAAGAAAGTGATAGCTGTTCCATGTGGCATATACTGAAATGTTTGAAATGTCATATGTGAAGATGTTCCTTAAGAGCTACTTGCTAGGTGTTTTCAAGACAATGTTCTTTCAGTGAATGAATGTTGTAGATAGTCTATCACACCCGTAGCGAAATGCTGGATAAGTTTTATGAAGATGTCCCTAAGTAGCTACAAGCAAAATGGTTTCACAACAGTGTTCTTACAGACATTGAAGGTTATAGATATTCTGTCATGCCTGTAGTGAAATGTTTGATAAGACTTGCATGAACACTTACATGAAGATGTTTCTAAACAGCCACAAGCAAGCTTTTTCAACACAGTATTTCATTGAATGGATGTAATAATCATCACATTGTGGCTGCAGAGAAACGTTTGATAAGACACACACAAAATGTTCATAAATAGCATGTGCCAGCTGGTTGCATCACAATGTTGTTTAATTTAATGGAAGTGATCATCATTCTGTATAGCATATGATGTGTTTGAATAGCCTTATATAAAGATATTCCTAAAAACTTATGAGCAATCTGGTTTGACCAGAGTGTGTTCCTCAGTGAATGAATCTTACAGAGATTCTGTCAGAGCAGTAGTGACATGTTTGGTGTTTTGTATGAAGAAACCCTAAATGGCTTCCTGCAAGATGAGTTCAACACAGTGTTATTTCATTTTAAGAAAATGATAGTCATTCTGTTTGGCATAAACGGAAATATTAGAAAAGCCTTATATCAAGAGGTTCCTAATTAGCTACCAGCAATCTGGCTTCACAATAGTGTTCTTTCATTGAATGGATGTAATAGATACTTTGTAGTGAAATGTATGATAAGTCTCTTATGAAAAGGTTCCTAAACAGCTGCCTGCAATCTGGCTTCAGCACATTATATCATTGTCTCAAAGTGATATTCATTCAGTATGTCTTATATGGAAACGCTTGAAAGGGTGAACATGAAGAAGTTTCTAAATATATACAAGCAAGATTGTTTCTCCACAGTTTTCTTTCAGTGACTGAATGTTATGTATAGTCTGTCACGACTATTGTAAAATGTTTGATGAGTCTTATGTAGAAACGTTCCTAGATAGCTATCTGTGAGCTCTATTTAGCACAGTGTTCTTTCATTGTAGGAAAATGATACCCATTCATTATGGCATATACTGAAATGTGAGAAATGTCTTAAATACAAATGTTCCTAATAATAGCTTCAAGATGCTTTCACCACAGAGTTCTTTCAGTGAAACAATATTGCAGATATTCTGTGACACTTGTAGTGAAGTGTTAGTTAAAACTTACTTGCAAGCTGGATTCAGCACAGTGTTTCTTTCATTGTTTGAAACTCATATTCAATCAGAACAGCAAATATTGAAATGGTTATAATGACTAATATGAAGATGATCCTTAATGGCTGCAAGTAAGATGGTTTCACCACAGTTTTCTCTCAGTGAACAAATGCTATATATATTCTGTCCCGCATGCAATGAAATGTTTGTTAAGTCTTATATGAACATGTTCCTAAACAGCTACCCGCAAACTGGGCTTAGAACAGTGTTCTCACACTGTTAGTAATTGATAGGTCATCTGTAGGGCATATGCTGAAATGTTTGAAATGTCTTATGTGAATATGCCCCTAAACAGCTGTAAGCACATTTGTTTCACCAGAGTCCCTTTAGTGTCTGAATCTTATGGATATTTTTCAAGTCTGTAGTGTAATTTTTTAAGTATTTTATGAAGTTCTTCCTAAACAGATACTAGGAAACAAGGGTTCAGCTCATCCTTCTTTCCTTGAGTGAATATTAAAATCATTCTGTCATGACCATAGCGCAATATTTGTTAAGACTTATAAAAAGATATTTCTAAAAGACAACTTTCCAGCTGGGTTCTTAACATTGTTCTTTCATTTTATGGAAGTGATAACCATTCTGGATGGAATACACTGAAACGTTTGAAAAGACTTGTATGAAGATACTCCTAAATAGCTACAAGCAATCTGGTTACACCACAGCGTTCTTTCATTTAATAAACTTTATATATAGTCTCCTATAGCTGTAGTGAAATGTTTTATATCATATATGAAAATGTTCCTACAGCTACCTGCAAGCTGGGATCAGCACACTGACTTTTCATTGTAATAAAGTGACAGTTACTTTGTACGGCATACACTGAAATGTCAGAAAAGACTTATATGAGTGTATTTCTAAAGAGATACAAGCAAGCTGGTTTCACAATAGTGATCTTTCGTTGAATTAATGTAATAGATATTCTGTCGCACATGTTGTGAAATGTTCAATAAATCTTACATGAAAATGTTACTATAAGTCTACCTGAAAGCTGAGTTAAGTACAATGTTTTTTCATTTTAAGAAAGTATAGCTGTTCTCTATGGCTCATACTGAAATGCTAGAAAAGACTTACATGAAGATGTTCCTTAAAAGCTACAAGGAAGTTGGTTTCACCACAGCATTCTTTCAATGAGTGAATGTTATAGATATTCCATCATGCCCGTAGTGAAATGTTTGATAGGACTTATTTGAAGATTCCCCTAAAGAGCTGCAAGCAAGGTGTTTTCACCACAGTGTTCATTCAGAAAATGAATGTTATACGTATTTCTGTCATGCCTCAAGAGAACTATTTGATGTCTTATGTGAGAGTGTTCCTGAACAGCTACAAGCAAGCTTTTTCAACATAGTGTGGTTTCCTTGAATGAATGTTATGGATATCATGTTGCGGCTGTAGAGAAACGTTTGATAAGACATAAATGAAATGCTCATAAAGAGCCACTGGTTTCATCAGAACGTTCTTTCTGGATATGGAAGTGATAGCCATTCTGTAGGCATAATGAAGTGTTTGAAGAGCCTTATACGAAGACATTCCCAAGGCGCCAGAAGTAATCTGGCTTCACCACAGTGTTCTTTCAGTGAACGAGTGTTATAGCTAGTCTGTCATGCCTGTAGTGAAATGTTTAATAAGTCTTATATGAAGAGGTTTCAAACAGCCGCCAGCAAGCCGGGTTTAGCACAGTGTCCTTTAACTGTAAGTAAGTGAGAGCCATTCTGTATGGCATATACTTAAATGTTAGAGAGGTCTTATATGAAGATGTTCCTAAATAGAATCCAACAAGATGTGTTCAGGACAGAATAATTTCATCATAAGATAGTGACAGCCGTTTAGTATGGCATATACTGAAATGCTGAAAAGGACTGAAATGAAGATCTTCCTTAACAGTAAAACCAAGCCACTTTCACCATAGTGTTCTTTCATTGAATGGATGTAATAGATATTCTGTCATGCCTGTAGTTAAATGTTCAATAGGTCTTACATAAAAATACTCCTAATAATCTACCTGAAAGCTATTAAACACAACCTTCTTTCCTTGTAAGAAGGGTATGGCCATGCTGTATGCCATATACTGAAATGCTTGAAAAGCTTTATACGAAGATGTTCCTCAACAGTTACAAGAAAACTGCTTTCATCCCTGTGTTCGTTCAATGAGTGAATGTTTAGAGATTCTGTCATTCCCGCAAAGGAATGTTTAATAAGTCTTACATGAAGATGTTTCTAAACAGCTACAAGGAAATTTTTTTAAATATAGCGTTATTACATTGAATAAACATTAAAGATATCCTGTCATGACTGTAGGCAAATGTCTGATAAGACTTGAGCAAAATATTAATAAACAATTACTTGCAAGCTGGGTTCATCACAGTATTCTTTCCTGGCTATGGAGATGATAGCCATTCTGTATGGCATAAAGTGATATGTTTGAAGAGCCTTCGATTTATATTCTTAAACAGCTAACAAGCAAGATGGTTTCTTCACAGTGTTCTTTCAGTGAATGAATGTTCTAGATATTGTCACATCTGTGGTGAAATATTTGATATATGATGTTCCTAAACAGCTACCTATAAACTGGATTCAGCATGTGTTCTTTCATTTTGTGAAAATGATAGTCGCTCTGTGTGGAATATACTTAAGTATTTGAAGTGTATTATGTGCAGATGTTCCTAAACAGTGAAAAGAAGATGGTTTTTGCACAATTTTCTTTCAGATGACAAATGTTATAGACATTGTCACATCTGTAGTCAAATGTTTGATATGATTTATGTGAAAATATCCCTAAACAGCTACCTGTTGGCTTGATTAAGCACAATGCTCTTTCATTGTAAGAAAGTGATAGCTGTTCCATGTGGCATATACTGAAATGTTTGAAATGTCATATGTGAAGATGTTCCTTAAGAGCTACTTGCTAGGTGTTTTCAAGACAATGTTCTTTCAGTGAATGAATGTTGTAGATAGTCTATCACACCCGTAGCGAAATGCTGGATAAGTTTTATGAAGATGTCCCTAAGTAGCTACAAGCAAAATGGTTTCACAACAGTGTTCTTACAGACATTGAAGGTTATAGATATTCTGTCATGCCTGTAGTGAAATGTTTGATAAGACTTGCATGAACACTTACATGAAGATGTTTCTAAACAGCCACAAGCAAGCTTTTTCAACACAGTATTTCATTGAATGGATGTAATAATCATCACATTGTGGCTGCAGAGAAACGTTTGATAAGACACACACAAAATGTTCATAAATAGCATGTGCCAGCTGGTTGCATCACAATGTTGTTTAATTTAATGGAAGTGATCATCATTCTGTATAGCATATGATGTGTTTGAATAGCCTTATATAAAGATATTCCTAAAAACTTATGAGCAATCTGGTTTGACCAGAGTGTGTTCCTCAGTGAATGAATCTTACAGAGATTCTGTCAGAGCAGTAGTGACATGTTTGGTGTTTTGTATGAAGAAACCCTAAATGGCTTCCTGCAAGATGAGTTCAACACAGTGTTATTTCATTTTAAGAAAATGATAGTCATTCTGTTTGGCATAAACGGAAATATTAGAAAAGCCTTATATCAAGAGGTTCCTAATTAGCTACCAGCAATCTGGCTTCACAATAGTGTTCTTTCATTGAATGGATGTAATAGATACTTTGTAGTGAAATGTATGATAAGTCTCTTATGAAAAGGTTCCTAAACAGCTGCCTGCAATCTGGCTTCAGCACATTATATCATTGTCTCAAAGTGATATTCATTCAGTATGTCTTATATGGAAACGCTTGAAAGGGTGAACATGAAGAAGTTTCTAAATATATACAAGCAAGATTGTTTCTCCACAGTTTTCTTTCAGTGACTGAATGTTATGTATAGTCTGTCACGACTATTGTAAAATGTTTGATGAGTCTTATGTAGAAACGTTCCTAGATAGCTATCTGTGAGCTCTATTTAGCACAGTGTTCTTTCATTGTAGGAAAATGATACCCATTCATTATGGCATATACTGAAATGTGAGAAATGTCTTAAATACAAATGTTCCTAATAATAGCTTCAAGATGCTTTCACCACAGAGTTCTTTCAGTGAAACAATATTGCAGATATTCTGTGACACTTGTAGTGAAGTGTTAGTTAAAACTTACTTGCAAGCTGGATTCAGCACAGTGTTTCTTTCATTGTTTGAAACTCATATTCAATCAGAACAGCAAATATTGAAATGGTTATAATGACTAATATGAAGATGATCCTTAATGGCTGCAAGTAAGATGGTTTCACCACAGTTTTCTCTCAGTGAACAAATGCTATATATATTCTGTCCCGCATGCAATGAAATGTTTGTTAAGTCTTATATGAACATGTTCCTAAACAGCTACCCGCAAACTGGGCTTAGAACAGTGTTCTCACACTGTTAGTAATTGATAGGTCATCTGTAGGGCATATGCTGAAATGTTTGAAATGTCTTATGTGAATATGCCCCTAAACAGCTGTAAGCACATTTGTTTCACCAGAGTCCCTTTAGTGTCTGAATCTTATGGATATTTTTCAAGTCTGTAGTGTAATTTTTTAAGTATTTTATGAAGTTCTTCCTAAACAGATACTAGGAAACAAGGGTTCAGCTCATCCTTCTTTCCTTGAGTGAATATTAAAATCATTCTGTCATGACCATAGCGCAATATTTGTTAAGACTTATAAAAAGATATTTCTAAAAGACAACTTTCCAGCTGGGTTCTTAACATTGTTCTTTCATTTTATGGAAGTGATAACCATTCTGGATGGAATACACTGAAACGTTTGAAAAGACTTGTATGAAGATACTCCTAAATAGCTACAAGCAATCTGGTTACACCACAGCGTTCTTTCATTTAATAAACTTTATATATAGTCTCCTATAGCTGTAGTGAAATGTTTTATATCATATATGAAAATGTTCCTACAGCTACCTGCAAGCTGGGATCAGCACACTGACTTTTCATTGTAATAAAGTGACAGTTACTTTGTATGGCATACACTGAAATGTCAGAAAAGACTTATATGAGTGTATTTCTAAAGAGATACAAGCAAGCTGGTTTCACAATAGTGATCTTTCGTTGAATTAATGTAATAGATATTCTGTCGCACATGTTGTGAAATGTTCAATAAATCTTACATGAAAATGTTACTATAAGTCTACCTGAAAGCTGAGTTAAGTACAATGTTTTTTCATTTTAAGAAAGTATAGCTGTTCTCTATGGCTCATACTGAAATGCTAGAAAAGACTTACATGAAGATGTTCCTTAAAAGCTACAAGGAAGTTGGTTTCACCACAGCATTCTTTCAATGAGTGAATGTTATAGATATTCCATCATGCCCGTAGTGAAATGTTTGATAGGACTTATTTGAAGATTCCCCTAAAGAGCTGCAAGCAAGGTGTTTTCACCACAGTGTTCATTCAGAAAATGAATGTTATACGTATTTCTGTCATGCCTCAAGAGAACTATTTGATGTCTTATGTGAGAGTGTTCCTGAACAGCTACAAGCAAGCTTTTTCAACATAGTGTGGTTTCCTTGAATGAATGTTATGGATATCATGTTGCGGCTGTAGAGAAACGTTTGATAAGACATAAATGAAATGCTCATAAAGAGCCACTGGTTTCATCAGAACGTTCTTTCTGGATATGGAAGTGATAGCCATTCTGTAGGCATAATGAAGTGTTTGAAGAGCCTTATACGAAGACATTCCCAAGGCGCCAGAAGTAATCTGGCTTCACCACAGTGTTCTTTCAGTGAACGAGTGTTATAGCTAGTCTGTCATGCCTGTAGTGAAATGTTTAATAAGTCTTATATGAAGAGGTTTCAAACAGCCGCCAGCAAGCCGGGTTTAGCACAGTGTCCTTTAACTGTAAGTAAGTGAGAGCCATTCTGTATGGCATATACTTAAATGTTAGAGAGGTCTTATATGAAGATGTTCCTAAATAGAATCCAACAAGATGTGTTCAGGACAGAATAATTTCATCATAAGATAGTGACAGCCGTTTAGTATGGCATATACTGAAATGCTGAAAAGGACTGAAATGAAGATCTTCCTTAACAGTAAAACCAAGCCACTTTCACCATAGTGTTCTTTCATTGAATGGATGTAATAGATATTCTGTCATGCCTGTAGTTAAATGTTCAATAGGTCTTACATAAAAATACTCCTAATAATCTACCTGAAAGCTATTAAACACAACCTTCTTTCCTTGTAAGAAGGGTATGGCCATGCTGTATGCCATATACTGAAATGCTTGAAAAGCTTTATACGAAGATGTTCCTCAACAGTTACAAGAAAACTGCTTTCATCCCTGTGTTCGTTCAATGAGTGAATGTTTAGAGATTCTGTCATTCCTGCAAAGGAATGTTTAATAAGTCTTACATGAAGATGTTTCTAAACAGCTACAAGGAAATTTTTTTAAATATAGCGTTATTACATTGAATAAACATTAAAGATATCCTGTCATGGCTGTAGGCAAATGTCTGATAAGACTTGAGCAAAATATTAATAAACAATTACTTGCAAGCTGGGTTCATCACAGTATTCTTTCCTGGCTATGGAGATGGTAGCCATTCTGTATGGCATAAAGTGATATGTTTGAAGAGCCTTCGATTTATATTCTTAAACAGCTAACAAGCAAGATGGTTTCTTCACAGTGTTCTTTCAGTGAATGAATGTTCTAGATATTGTCACATCTGTGGTGAAATATTTGATATATGATGTTCCTAAACAGCTACCTATAAACTGGATTCAGCATGTGTTCTTTCATTTTGTGAAAATGATAGTCGCTCTGTGTGGAATATACTTAAGTATTTGAAGTGTATTATGTGCAGATGTTCCTAAACAGTGAAAAGAAGATGGTTTTTGCACAATTTTCTTTCAGATGACAAATGTTATAGACATTGTCACATCTGTAGTCAAATGTTTGATATGATTTATGTGAAAATATCCCTAAACAGCTACCTGTTGGCTTGATTAAGCACAATGCTCTTTCATTGTAAGAAAGTGATAGCTGTTCCATGTGGCATATACTGAAATGTTTGAAATGTCATATGTGAAGATGTTCCTTAAGAGCTACTTGCTAGGTGTTTTCAAGACAATGTTCTTTCAGTGAATGAATGTTGTAGATAGTCTATCACACCCGTAGCGAAATGCTGGATAAGTTTTATGAAGATGTCCCTAAGTAGCTACAAGCAAAATGGTTTCACAACAGTGTTCTTACAGACATTGAAGGTTATAGATATTCTGTCATGCCTGTAGTGAAATGTTTGATAACACTTGCATGAACACTTACATGAAGATGTTTCTAAACAGCCACAAGCAAGCTTTTTCAACACAGTATTTCATTGAATGGATGTAATAATCATCACATTGTGGCTGCAGAGAAACGTTTGATAAGACACACACAAAATGTTCATAAATAGCATGTGCCAGCTGGTTGCATCACAATGTTGTTTAATTTAATGGAAGTGATCATCATTCTGTATAGCATATGATGTGTTTGAATAGCCTTATATAAAGATATTCCTAAAAACTTATGAGCAATCTGGTTTGACCAGAGTGTGTTCCTCAGTGAAGGAATCTTACAGAGATTCTGTCAGAGCAGTAGTGACATGTTTGGTGTTTTGTATGAAGAAACCCTAAATGGCTTCCTGCAAGATGAGTTCAACACAGTGTTATTTCATTTTAAGAAAATGATAGTCATTCTGTTTGGCATAAACTGAAATATTAGAAAAGCCTTATATCAAGAGGTTCCTAATTAGCTACCAGCAATCTGGCTTCACAATAGTGTTCTTTCATTGAATGGATGTAATAGATACTTTGTAGTGAAATGTATGATAAGTCTCTTATGAAAAGGTTCCTAAACAGCTGCCTGCAATCTGGCTTCAGCACATTATATCACTGTCTCAAAGAGATATTCATTCAGTATGTCTTATATGGAAACGCTTGAAATGGTGAACATGAAGAAGTTTCTAAATATATACAAGCAAGATTGTTTCTCCACAGTTTTCTTTCAGTGACTGAATGTTATGTATAGTCTGTCACGACTATTGTAAAATGTTTGATAAGTCTTATGTAGAAACGTTCCTAGATAGCTATCTGTGAGCTCTATTTAGCACAGTGTTCTTTCATTGTAGGAAAATGATACCCATTCATTATGGCATATACTGAAATGTGAGAAATGTCTTAAATACAAATGTTCCTAATAATAGCTTCAAGATGCTTTCACCACAGAGTTCTTTCAGTGAAACAATATTGCAGATATTCTGTGACACTTGTAGTGAAGTGTTAGTTAAAACTTACTTGCAAGCTGGATTCAGCACAGTGTTTCTTTCATTGTTTGAAACTCATATTCAATCAGAACAGCAAATATTGAAATGGTTATAATGACTAATATGAAGATGATCCTTAATGGCTGCAAGTAAGATGGTTTCACCACAGTTTTCTCTCAGTGAACAAATGCTATATATATTCTGTCCCGCATGCAATGAAATGTTTGTTAAGTCTTATATGAACATGTTCCTAAACAGCTACCCGCAAACTGGGCTTAGAACAGTGTTCTCACACTGTTAGTAATTGATAGGTCATCTGTAGGGCATATGCTGAAATGTTTGAAATGTCTTATGTGAATATGCCCCTAAACAGCTGTAAGCACATTTGTTTCACCAGAGTCCCTTTAGTGTCTGAATCTTATGGATATTTTTCAAGTCTGTAGTGTAATTTTTTAAGTATTTTATGAAGTTCTTCCTAAACAGATACTAGGAAACAAGGGTTCAGCTCATCCTTCTTTCCTTGAGTGAATATTAAAATCATTCTGTCATGACCATAGCGCAATATTTGTTAAGACTTATAAAAAGATATTTCTAAAAGACAACTTTCCAGCTGGGTTCTTAACATTGTTCTTTCATTTTATGGAAGTGATAACCATTCTGGATGGAATACACTGAAACGTTTGAAAAGACTTGTATGAAGATACTCCTAAATAGCTACAAGCAATCTGGTTACACCACAGCGTTCTTTCATTTAATAAACTTTATATATAGTCTCCTATAGCTGTAGTGAAATGTTTTATATCATATATGAAAATGTTCCTACAGCTACCTGCAAGCTGGGATCAGCACACTGACTTTTCATTGTAATAAAGTGATAGTTACTTTGTACGGCATACACTGAAATGTCAGAAAAGACTTATATGAGTGTATTTCTAAAGAGATACAAGCAAGCTGGTTTCACAATAGTGATCTTTCATTGAATTAATGTAATAGATATTCTGTCGCACATGTTGTGAAATGTTCAATAAATCTTACATGAAAATGTTACTATAAGTCTACCTGAAAGCTGAGTTAAGTACAATGTTTTTTCATTTTAAGAAAGTATAGCTGTTCTCTATGGCTCATACTGAAATGCTAGAAAAGACTTACATGAAGATGTTCCTTAAAAGCTACAAGGAAGTTGGTTTCACCACAGCATTCTTTCAATGAGTGAATGTTATAGATATTCCATCATGCCCGTAGTGAAATGTTTGATAGGACTTATTTGAAGATTCCCCTAAAGAGCTGCAAGCAAGGTGTTTTCACCACAGTGTTCATTCAGAAAATGAATGTTATACGTATTTCTGTCATGCCTCAAGAGAACTATTTGATGTCTTATGTGAGAGTGTTCCTGAACAGCTACAAGCAAGCTTTTTCAACATAGTGTGGTTTCCTTGAATGAATGTTATGGATATCATGTTGCGGCTGTAGAGAAACGTTTGATAAGACATAAATGAAATGCTCATAAAGAGCCACTGGTTTCATCAGAACGTTCTTTCTGGATATGGAAGTGATAGCCATTCTGTAGGCATAATGAAGTGTTTGAAGAGCCTTATACGAAGACATTCCCAAGGCGCCAGAAGTAATCTGGCTTCACCACAGTGTTCTTTCAGTGAACGAGTGTTATAGCTAGTCTGTCATGCCTGTAGTGAAATGTTTAATAAGTCTTATATGAAGAGGTTTCAAACAGCCGCCAGCAAGCCGGGTTTAGCACAGTGTCCTTTAACTGTAAGTAAGTGAGAGCCATTCTGTATGGCATATACTTAAATGTTAGAGAGGTCTTATATGAAGATGTTCCTAAATAGAATCCAACAAGATGTGTTCAGGACAGAATAATTTCATCATAAGATAGTGACAGCCGTTTAGTATGGCATATACTGAAATGCTGAAAAGCACTGAAATGAAGATCTTCCTTAACAGTAAAACCAAGCCACTTTCACCATAGTGTTCTTTCATTGAATGGATGTAATAGATATTCTGTCATGCCTGTAGTTAAATGTTCAATAGGTCTTACATAAAAATACTCCTAATAATCTACCTGAAAGCTATTAAACACAACCTTCTTTCCTTGTAAGAAGGGTATGGCCATGCTGTATGCCATATACTGAAATGCTTGAAAAGCTTTATACGAAGATGTTCCTCAACAGTTACAAGAAAACTGCTTTCATCCCTGTGTTCGTTCAATGAGTGAATGTTTAGAGATTCTGTCATTCCTGCAAAGGAATGTTTAATAAGTCTTACATGAAGATGTTTCTAAACAGCTACAAGGAAATTTTTTTAAATATAGCGTTATTACATTGAATAAACATTAAAGATATCCTGTCATGGCTGTAGGCAAATGTCTGATAAGACTTGAGCAAAATATTAATAAACAATTACTTGCAAGCTGGGTTCATCACAGTATTCTTTCCTGGCTATGGAGATGGTAGCCATTCTGTATGGCATAAAGTGATATGTTTGAAGAGCCTTCGATTTATATTCTTAAACAGCTAACAAGCAAGATGGTTTCTTCACAGTGTTCTTTCAGTGAATGAATGTTCTAGATATTGTCACATCTGTGGTGAAATATTTGATATATGATGTTCCTAAACAGCTACCTATAAACTGGATTCAGCATGTGTTCTTTCATTTTGTGAAAATGATAGTCGCTCTGTGTGGAATATACTTAAGTATTTGAAGTGTATTATGTGCAGATGTTCCTAAACAGTGAAAAGAAGATGGTTTTTGCACAATTTTCTTTCAGATGACAAATGTTATAGACATTGTCACATCTGTAGTCAAATGTTTGATATGATTTATGTGAAAATATCCCTAAACAGCTACCTGTTGGCTTGATTAAGCACAATGCTCTTTCATTGTAAGAAAGTGATAGCTGTTCCATGTGGCATATACTGAAATGTTTGAAATGTCATATGTGAAGATGTTCCTTAAGAGCTACTTGCTAGGTGTTTTCAAGACAATGTTCTTTCAGTGAATGAATGTTGTAGATAGTCTATCACACCCGTAGCGAAATGCTGGATAAGTTTTATGAAGATGTCCCTAAGTAGCTACAAGCAAAATGGTTTCACAACAGTGTTCTTACAGACATTGAAGGTTATAGATATTCTGTCATGCCTGTAGTGAAATGTTTGATAAGACTTGCATGAACACTTACATGAAGATGTTTCTAAACAGCCACAAGCAAGCTTTTTCAACACAGTATTTCATTGAATGGATGTAATAATCATCACATTGTGGCTGCAGAGAAACGTTTGATAAGACACACACAAAATGTTCATAAATAGCATGTGCCAGCTGGTTGCATCACAATGTTGTTTAATTTAATGGAAGTGATCATCATTCTGTATAGCATATGATGTGTTTGAATAGCCTTATATAAAGATATTCCTAAAAACTTATGAGCAATCTGGTTTGACCAGAGTGTGTTCCTCAGTGAAGGAATCTTACAGAGATTCTGTCAGAGCAGTAGTGACATGTTTGGTGTTTTGTATGAAGAAACCCTAAATGGCTTCCTGCAAGATGAGTTCAACACAGTGTTATTTCATTTTAAGAAAATGATAGTCATTCTGTTTGGCATAAACGGAAATATTAGAAAAGCCTTATATCAAGAGGTTCCTAATTAGCTACCAGCAATCTGGCTTCACAATAGTGTTCTTTCATTGAATGGATGTAATAGATACTTTGTAGTGAAATGTATGATAAGTCTCTTATGAAAAGGTTCCTAAACAGCTGCCTGCAATCTGGCTTCAGCACATTATATCATTGTCTCAAAGTGATATTCATTCAGTATGTCTTATATGGAAACGCTTGAAAGGGTGAACATGAAGAAGTTTCTAAATATATACAAGCAAGATTGTTTCTCCACAGTTTTCTTTCAGTGACTGAATGTTATGTATAGTCTGTCACGACTATTGTAAAATGTTTGATGAGTCTTATGTAGAAACGTTCCTAGATAGCTATCTGTGAGCTCTATTTAGCACAGTGTTCTTTCATTGTAGGAAAATGATACCCATTCATTATGGCATATACTGAAATGTGAGAAATGTCTTAAATACAAATGTTCCTAATAATAGCTTCAAGATGCTTTCACCACAGAGTTCTTTCAGTGAAACAATATTGCAGATATTCTGTGACACTTGTAGTGAAGTGTTAGTTAAAACTTACTTGCAAGCTGGATTCAGCACAGTGTTTCTTTCATTGTTTGAAACTCATATTCAATCAGAACAGCAAATATTGAAATGGTTATAATGACTAATATGAAGATGATCCTTAATGGCTGCAAGTAAGATGGTTTCACCACAGTTTTCTCTCAGTGAACAAATGCTATATATATTCTGTCCCGCATGCAATGAAATGTTTGTTAAGTCTTATATGAACATGTTCCTAAACAGCTACCCGCAAACTGGGCTTAGAACAGTGTTCTCACACTGTTAGTAATTGATAGGTCATCTGTAGGGCATATGCTGAAATGTTTGAAATGTCTTATGTGAATATGCCCCTAAACAGCTGTAAGCACATTTGTTTCACCAGAGTCCCTTTAGTGTCTGAATCTTATGGATATTTTTCAAGTCTGTAGTGTAATTTTTTAAGTATTTTATGAAGTTCTTCCTAAACAGATACTAGGAAACAAGGGTTCAGCTCATCCTTCTTTCCTTGAGTGAATATTAAAATCATTCTGTCATGACCATAGCGCAATATTTGTTAAGACTTATAAAAAGATATTTCTAAAAGACAACTTTCCAGCTGGGTTCTTAACATTGTTCTTTCATTTTATGGAAGTGATAACCATTCTGGATGGAATACACTGAAACGTTTGAAAAGACTTGTATGAAGATACTCCTAAATAGCTACAAGCAATCTGGTTACACCACAGCGTTCTTTCATTTAATAAACTTTATATATAGTCTCCTATAGCTGTAGTGAAATGTTTTATATCATATATGAAAATGTTCCTACAGCTACCTGCAAGCTGGGATCAGCACACTGACTTTTCATTGTAATAAAGTGACAGTTACTTTGTACGGCATACACTGAAATGTCAGAAAAGACTTATATGAGTGTATTTCTAAAGAGATACAAGCAAGCTGGTTTCACAATAGTGATCTTTCGTTGAATTAATGTAATAGATATTCTGTCGCACATGTTGTGAAATGTTCAATAAATCTTACATGAAAATGTTACTATAAGTCTACCTGAAAGCTGAGTTAAGTACAATGTTTTTTCATTTTAAGAAAGTATAGCTGTTCTCTATGGCTCATACTGAAATGCTAGAAAAGACTTACATGAAGATGTTCCTTAAAAGCTACAAGGAAGTTGGTTTCACCACAGCATTCTTTCAATGAGTGAATGTTATAGATATTCCATCATGCCCGTAGTGAAATGTTTGATAGGACTTATTTGAAGATTCCCCTAAAGAGCTGCAAGCAAGGTGTTTTCACCACAGTGTTCATTCAGAAAATGAATGTTATACGTATTTCTGTCATGCCTCAAGAGAACTATTTGATGTCTTATGTGAGAGTGTTCCTGAACAGCTACAAGCAAGCTTTTTCAACATAGTGTGGTTTCCTTGAATGAATGTTATGGATATCATGTTGCGGCTGTAGAGAAACGTTTGATAAGACATAAATGAAATGCTCATAAAGAGCCACTGGTTTCATCAGAACGTTCTTTCTGGATATGGAAGTGATAGCCATTCTGTAGGCATAATGAAGTGTTTGAAGAGCCTTATACGAAGACATTCCCAAGGCGCCAGAAGTAATCTGGCTTCACCACAGTGTTCTTTCAGTGAACGAGTGTTATAGCTAGTCTGTCATGCCTGTAGTGAAATGTTTAATAAGTCTTATATGAAGAGGTTTCAAACAGCCGCCAGCAAGCCGGGTTTAGCACAGTGTCCTTTAACTGTAAGTAAGTGAGAGCCATTCTGTATGGCATATACTTAAATGTTAGAGAGGTCTTATATGAAGATGTTCCTAAATAGAATCCAACAAGATGTGTTCAGGACAGAATAATTTCATCATAAGATAGTGACAGCCGTTTAGTATGGCATATACTGAAATGCTGAAAAGGACTGAAATGAAGATCTTCCTTAACAGTAAAACCAAGCCACTTTCACCATAGTGTTCTTTCATTGAATGGATGTAATAGATATTCTGTCATGCCTGTAGTTAAATGTTCAATAGGTCTTACATAAAAATACTCCTAATAATCTACCTGAAAGCTATTAAACACAACCTTCTTTCCTTGTAAGAAGGGTATGGCCATGCTGTATGCCATATACTGAAATGCTTGAAAAGCTTTATACGAAGATGTTCCTCAACAGTTACAAGAAAACTGCTTTCATCCCTGTGTTCGTTCAATGAGTGAATGTTTAGAGATTCTGTCATTCCTGCAAAGGAATGTTTAATAAGTCTTACATGAAGATGTTTCTAAACAGCTACAAGGAAATTTTTTTAAATATAGCGTTATTACATTGAATAAACATTAAAGATATCCTGTCATGGCTGTAGGCAAATGTCTGATAAGACTTGAGCAAAATATTAATAAACAATTACTTGCAAGCTGGGTTCATCACAGTATTCTTTCCTGGCTATGGAGATGGTAGCCATTCTGTATGGCATAAAGTGATATGTTTGAAGAGCCTTCGATTTATATTCTTAAACAGCTAACAAGCAAGATGGTTTCTTCACAGTGTTCTTTCAGTGAATGAATGTTCTAGATATTGTCACATCTGTGGTGAAATATTTGATATATGATGTTCCTAAACAGCTACCTATAAACTGGATTCAGCATGTGTTCTTTCATTTTGTGAAAATGATAGTCGCTCTGTGTGGAATATACTTAAGTATTTGAAGTGTATTATGTGCAGATGTTCCTAAACAGTGAAAAGAAGATGGTTTTTGCACAATTTTCTTTCAGATGACAAATGTTATAGACATTGTCACATCTGTAGTCAAATGTTTGATATGATTTATGTGAAAATATCCCTAAACAGCTACCTGTTGGCTTGATTAAGCACAATGCTCTTTCATTGTAAGAAAGTGATAGCTGTTCCATGTGGCATATACTGAAATGTTTGAAATGTCATATGTGAAGATGTTCCTTAAGAGCTACTTGCTAGGTGTTTTCAAGACAATGTTCTTTCAGTGAATGAATGTTGTAGATAGTCTATCACACCCGTAGCGAAATGCTGGATAAGTTTTATGAAGATGTCCCTAAGTAGCTACAAGCAAAATGGTTTCACAACAGTGTTCTTACAGACATTGAAGGTTATAGATATTCTGTCATGCCTGTAGTGAAATGTTTGATAAGACTTGCATGAACACTTACATGAAGATGTTTCTAAACAGCCACAAGCAAGCTTTTTCAACACAGTATTTCATTGAATGGATGTAATAATCATCACATTGTGGCTGCAGAGAAACGTTTGATAAGACACACACAAAATGTTCATAAATAGCATGTGCCAGCTGGTTGCATCACAATGTTGTTTAATTTAATGGAAGTGATCATCATTCTGTATAGCATATGATGTGTTTGAATAGCCTTATATAAAGATATTCCTAAAAACTTATGAGCAATCTGGTTTGACCAGAGTGTGTTCCTCAGTGAATGAATCTTACAGAGATTCTGTCAGAGCAGTAGTGACATGTTTGGTGTTTTGTATGAAGAAACCCTAAATGGCTTCCTGCAAGATGAGTTCAACACAGTGTTATTTCATTTTAAGAAAATGATAGTCATTCTGTTTGGCATAAACTGAAATATTAGAAAAGCCTTATATCAAGAGGTTCCTAATTAGCTACCAGCAATCTGGCTTCACAATAGTGTTCTTTCATTGAATGGATGTAATAGATACTTTGTAGTGAAATGTATGATAAGTCTCTTATGAAAAGGTTCCTAAACAGCTGCCTGCAATCTGGCTTCAGCACATTATATCATTGTCTCAAAGTGATATTCATTCAGTATGTCTTATATGGAAACGCTTGAAATGGTGAACATGAAGAAGTTTCTAAATATATACAAGCAAGATTGTTTCTCCACAGTTTTCTTTCAGTGACTGAATGTTATGTATAGTCTGTCACGACTATTGTAAAATGTTTGATAAGTCTTATGTAGAAACGTTCCTAGATAGCTATCTGTGAGCTCTATTTAGCACAGTGTTCTTTCATTGTAGGAAAATGATACCCATTCATTATGGCATATACTGAAATGTGAGAAATGTCTTAAATACAAATGTTCCTAATAATAGCTTCAAGATGCTTTCACCACAGAGTTCTTTCAGTGAAACAATATTGCAGATATTCTGTGACACTTGTAGTGAAGTGTTAGTTAAAACTTACTTGCAAGCTGGATTCAGCACAGTGTTTCTTTCATTGTTTGAAACTCATATTCAATCAGAACAGCAAATATTGAAATGGTTATAATGACTAATATGAAGATGATCCTTAATGGCTGCAAGTAAGATGGTTTCACCACAGTTTTCTCTCAGTGAACAAATGCTATATATATTCTGTCCCGCATGCAATGAAATGTTTGTTAAGTCTTATATGAACATGTTCCTAAACAGCTACCCGCAAACTGGGCTTAGAACAGTGTTCTCACACTGTTAGTAATTGATAGGTCATCTGTAGGGCATATGCTGAAATGTTTGAAATGTCTTATGTGAATATGCCCCTAAACAGCTGTAAGCACATTTGTTTCACCAGAGTCCCTTTAGTGTCTGAATCTTATGGATATTTTTCAAGTCTGTAGTGTAATTTTTTAAGTATTTTATGAAGTTCTTCCTAAACAGATACTAGGAAACAAGGGTTCAGCTCATCCTTCTTTCCTTGAGTGAATATTAAAATCATTCTGTCATGACCATAGCGCAATATTTGTTAAGACTTATAAAAAGATATTTCTAAAAGACAACTTTCCAGCTGGGTTCTTAACATTGTTCTTTCATTTTATGGAAGTGATAACCATTCTGGATGGAATACACTGAAACGTTTGAAAAGACTTGTATGAAGATACTCCTAAATAGCTACAAGCAATCTGGTTACACCACAGCGTTCTTTCATTTAATAAACTTTATATATAGTCTCCTATAGCTGTAGTGAAATGTTTTATATCATATATGAAAATGTTCCTACAGCTACCTGCAAGCTGGGATCAGCACACTGACTTTTCATTGTAATAAAGTGACAGTTACTTTGTACGGCATACACTGAAATGTCAGAAAAGACTTATATGAGTGTATTTCTAAAGAGATACAAGCAAGCTGGTTTCACAATAGTGATCTTTCATTGAATTAATGTAATAGATATTCTGTCGCACATGTTGTGAAATGTTCAATAAATCTTACATGAAAATGTTACTATAAGTCTACCTGAAAGCTGAGTTAAGTACAATGTTTTTTCATTTTAAGAAAGTATAGCTGTTCTCTATGGCTCATACTGAAATGCTACAAAAGACTTACATGAAGATGTTCCTTAAAAGCTACAAGGAAGTTGGTTTCACCACAGCATTCTTTCAATGAGTGAATGTTATAGATATTCCATCATGCCCGTAGTGAAATGTTTGATAGGACTTATTTGAAGATTCCCCTAAAGAGCTGCAAGCAAGGTGTTTTCACCACAGTGTTCATTCAGAAAATGAATGTTATACGTATTTCTGTCATGCCTCAAGAGAACTATTTGATGTCTTATGTGAGAGTGTTCCTGAACAGCTACAAGCAAGCTTTTTCAACATAGTGTGGTTTCCTTGAATGAATGTTATGGATATCATGTTGCGGCTGTAGAGAAACGTTTGATAAGACATAAATGAAATGCTCATAAAGAGCCACTGGTTTCATCAGAACGTTCTTTCTGGATATGGAAGTGATAGCCATTCTGTAGGCATAATGAAGTGTTTGAAGAGCCTTATACGAAGACATTCCCAAGGCGCCAGAAGTAATCTGGCTTCACCACAGTGTTCTTTCAGTGAACGAGTGTTATAGCTAGTCTGTCATGCCTGTAGTGAAATGTTTAATAAGTCTTATATGAAGAGGTTTCAAACAGCCGCCAGCAAGCCGGGTTTAGCACAGTGTCCTTTAACTGTAAGTAAGTGAGAGCCATTCTGTATGGCATATACTTAAATGTTAGAGAGGTCTTATATGAAGATGTTCCTAAATAGAATCCAACAAGATGTGTTCAGGACAGAATAATTTCATCATAAGATAGTGACAGCCGTTTAGTATGGCATATACTGAAATGCTGAAAAGGACTGAAATGAAGATCTTCCTTAACAGTAAAACCAAGCCACTTTCACCATAGTGTTCTTTCATTGAATGGATGTAATAGATATTCTGTCATGCCTGTAGTTAAATGTTCAATAGGTCTTACATAAAAATACTCCTAATAATCTACCTGAAAGCTATTAAACACAACCTTCTTTCCTTGTAAGAAGGGTATGGCCATGCTGTATGCCATATACTGAAATGCTTGAAAAGCTTTATACGAAGATGTTCCTCAACAGTTACAAGAAAACTGCTTTCATCCCTGTGTTCGTTCAATGAGTGAATGTTTAGAGATTCTGTCATTCCTGCAAAGGAATGTTTAATAAGTCTTACATGAAGATGTTTCTAAACAGCTACAAGGAAATTTTTTTAAATATAGCGTTATTACATTGAATAAACATTAAAGATATCCTGTCATGGCTGTAGGCAAATGTCTGATAAGACTTGAGCAAAATATTAATAAACAATTACTTGCAAGCTGGGTTCATCACAGTATTCTTTCCTGGCTATGGAGATGATAGCCATTCTGTATGGCATAAAGTGATATGTTTGAAGAGCCTTCGATTTATATTCTTAAACAGCTAACAAGCAAGATGGTTTCTTCACAGTGTTCTTTCAGTGAATGAATGTTCTAGATATTGTCACATCTGTGGTGAAATATTTGATATATGATGTTCCTAAACAGCTACCTATAAACTGGATTCAGCATGTGTTCTTTCATTTTGTGAAAATGATAGTCGCTCTGTGTGGAATATACTTAAGTATTTGAAGTGTATTATGTGCAGATGTTCCTAAACAGTGAAAAGAAGATGGTTTTTGCATAATTTTCTTTCAGATAACAAATGTTATAGACATTGTCACATCTGTAGTCAAATGTTTGATATGATTTATGTGAAAATATCCCTAAACAGCTACCTGTTGGCTTGATTAAGCACAATGCTCTTTCATTGTAAGAAAGTGATAGCTGTTCCATGTGGCATATACTGAAATGTTTGAAATGTCATATGTGAAGATGTTCCTTAAGAGCTACTTGCTAGGTGTTTTCAAGACAATGTTCTTTCAGTGAATGAATGTTGTAGATAGTCTATCACACCCGTAGCGAAATGCTGGATAAGTTTTATGAAGATGTCCCTAAGTAGCTACAAGCAAAATGGTTTCACAACAGTGTTCTTACAGACATTGAAGGTTATAGATATTCTGTCATGCCTGTAGTGAAATGTTTGATAAGACTTGCATGAACACTTACATGAAGATGTTTCTAAACAGCCACAAGCAAGCTTTTTCAACACAGTATTTCATTGAATGGATGTAATAATCATCACATTGTGGCTGCAGAGAAACGTTTGATAAGACACACACAAAATGTTCATAAATAGCATGTGCCAGCTGGTTGCATCACAATGTTGTTTAATTTAATGGAAGTGATCATCATTCTGTATAGCATATGATGTGTTTGAATAGCCTTATATAAAGATATTCCTAAAAACTTATGAGCAATCTGGTTTGACCAGAGTGTGTTCCTCAGTGAAGGAATCTTACAGAGATTCTGTCAGAGCAGTAGTGACATGTTTGGTGTTTTGTATGAAGAAACCCTAAATGGCTTCCTGCAAGATGAGTTCAACACAGTGTTATTTCATTTTAAGAAAATGATAGTCATTCTGTTTGGCATAAACTGAAATATTAGAAAAGCCTTATATCAAGAGGTTCCTAATTAGCTACCAGCAATCTGGCTTCACAATAGTGTTCTTTCATTGAATGGATGTAATAGATACTTTGTAGTGAAATGTATGATAAGTCTCTTATGAAAAGGTTCCTAAACAGCTGCCTGCAATCTGGCTTCAGCACATTATATCACTGTCTCAAAGTGATATTCATTCAGTATGTCTTATATGGAAACGCTTGAAATGGTGAACATGAAGAAGTTTCTAAATATATACAAGCAAGATTGTTTCTCCACAGTTTTCTTTCAGTGACTGAATGTTATGTATAGTCTGTCACGACTATTGTAAAATGTTTGATAAGTCTTATGTAAAAACGTTCCTAGATAGCTATCTGTGAGCTCTATTTAGCACAGTGTTCTTTCATTGTAGGAAAATGATACCCATTCATTATGGCATATACTGAAATGTGAGAAATGTCTTAAATACAAATGTTCCTAATAATAGCTTCAAGATGCTTTCACCACAGAGTTCTTTCAGTGAAACAATATTGCAGATATTCTGTGACACTTGTAGTGAAGTGTTAGTTAAAACTTACTTGCAAGCTGGATTCAGCACAGTGTTTCTTTCATTGTTTGAAACTCATATTCAATCAGAACAGCAAATATTGAAATGGTTATAATGACTAATATGAAGATGATCCTTAATGGCTGCAAGTAAGATGGTTTCACCACAGTTTTCTCTCAGTGAACAAATGCTATATATATTCTGTCCCGCATGCAATGAAATGTTTGTTAAGTCTTATATGAACATGTTCCTAAACAGCTACCCGCAAACTGGGCTTAGAACAGTGTTCTCACACTGTTAGTAATTGATAGGTCATCTGTAGGGCATATGCTGAAATGTTTGAAATGTCTTATGTGAATATGCCCCTAAACAGCTGTAAGCACATTTGTTTCACCAGAGTCCCTTTAGTGTCTGAATCTTATGGATATTTTTCAAGTCTGTAGTGTAATTTTTTAAGTATTTTATGAAGTTCTTCCTAAACAGATACTAGGAAACAAGGGTTCAGCTCATCCTTCTTTCCTTGAGTGAATATTAAAATCATTCTGTCATGACCATAGCGCAATATTTGTTAAGACTTATAAAAAGATATTTCTAAAAGACAACTTTCCAGCTGGGTTCTTAACATTGTTCTTTCATTTTATGGAAGTGATAACCATTCTGGATGGAATACACTGAAACGTTTGAAAAGACTTGTATGAAGATACTCCTAAATAGCTACAAGCAATCTGGTTACACCACAGCGTTCTTTCATTTAATAAACTTTATATATAGTCTCCTATAGCTGTAGTGAAATGTTTTATATCATATATGAAAATGTTCCTACAGCTACCTGCAAGCTGGGATCAGCACACTGACTTTTCATTGTAATAAAGTGATAGTTACTTTGTACGGCATACACTGAAATGTCAGAAAAGACTTATATGAGTGTATTTCTAAAGAGATACAAGCAAGCTGGTTTCACAATAGTGATCTTTCATTGAATTAATGTAATAGATATTCTGTCGCACATGTTGTGAAATGTTCAATAAATCTTACATGAAAATGTTACTATAAGTCTACCTGAAAGCTGAGTTAAGTACAATGTTTTTTCATTTTAAGAAAGTATAGCTGTTCTCTATGGCTCATACTGAAATGCTACAAAAGACTTACATGAAGATGTTCCTTAAAAGCTACAAGGAAGTTGGTTTCACCACAGCATTCTTTCAATGAGTGAATGTTATAGATATTCCATCATGCCCGTAGTGAAATGTTTGATAGGACTTATTTGAAGATTCCCCTAAAGAGCTGCAAGCAAGGTGTTTTCACCACAGTGTTCATTCAGAAAATGAATGTTATACGTATTTCTGTCATGCCTCAAGAGAACTATTTGATGTCTTATGTGAGAGTGTTCCTGAACAGCTACAAGCAAGCTTTTTCAACATAGTGTGGTTTCCTTGAATGAATGTTATGGATATCATGTTGCGGCTGTAGAGAAACGTTTGATAAGACATAAATGAAATGCTCATAAAGAGCCACTGGTTTCATCAGAACGTTCTTTCTGGATATGGAAGTGATAGCCATTCTGTAGGCATAATGAAGTGTTTGAAGAGCCTTATACGAAGACATTCCCAAGGCGCCAGAAGTAATCTGGCTTCACCACAGTGTTCTTTCAGTGAACGAGTGTTATAGCTAGTCTGTCATGCCTGTAGTGAAATGTTTAATAAGTCTTATATGAAGAGGTTTCAAACAGCCGCCAGCAAGCCGGGTTTAGCACAGTGTCCTTTAACTGTAAGTAAGTGAGAGCCATTCTGTATGGCATATACTTAAATGTTAGAGAGGTCTTATATGAAGATGTTCCTAAATAGAATCCAACAAGATGTGTTCAGGACAGAATAATTTCATCATAAGATAGTGACAGCCGTTTAGTATGGCATATACTGAAATGCTGAAAAGCACTGAAATGAAGATCTTCCTTAACAGTAAAACCAAGCCACTTTCACCATAGTGTTCTTTCATTGAATGGATGTAATAGATATTCTGTCATGCCTGTAGTTAAATGTTCAATAGGTCTTACATAAAAATACTCCTAATAATCTACCTGAAAGCTATTAAACACAACCTTCTTTCCTTGTAAGAAGGGTATGGCCATGCTGTATGCCATATACTGAAATGCTTGAAAAGCTTTATACGAAGATGTTCCTCAACAGTTACAAGAAAACTGCTTTCATCCCTGTGTTCGTTCAATGAGTGAATGTTTAGAGATTCTGTCATTCCTGCAAAGGAATGTTTAATAAGTCTTACATGAAGATGTTTCTAAACAGCTACAAGGAAATTTTTTTAAATATAGCGTTATTACATTGAATAAACATTAAAGATATCCTGTCATGGCTGTAGGCAAATGTCTGATAAGACTTGAGCAAAATATTAATAAACAATTACTTGCAAGCTGGGTTCATCACAGTATTCTTTCCTGGCTATGGAGATGATAGCCATTCTGTATGGCATAAAGTGATATGTTTGAAGAGCCTTCGATTTATATTCTTAAACAGCTAACAAGCAAGATGGTTTCTTCACAGTGTTCTTTCAGTGAATGAATGTTCTAGATATTGTCACATCTGTGGTGAAATATTTGATATATGATGTTCCTAAACAGCTACCTATAAACTGGATTCAGCATGTGTTCTTTCATTTTGTGAAAATGATAGTCGCTCTGTGTGGAATATACTTAAGTATTTGAAGTGTATTATGTGCAGATGTTCCTAAACAGTGAAAAGAAGATGGTTTTTGCATAATTTTCTTTCAGATAAGAAATGTTATAGACATTGTCACATCTGTAGTCAAATGTTTGATATGATTTATGTGAAAATATCCCTAAACAGCTACCTGTTGGCTTGATTAAGCACAATGCTCTTTCATTGTAAGAAAGTGATAGCTGTTCCATGTGGCATATACTGAAATGTTTGAAATGTCATATGTGAAGATGTTCCTTAAGAGCTACTTGCTAGGTGTTTTCAAGACAATGTTCTTTCAGTGAATGAATGTTGTAGATAGTCTATCACACCCGTAGCGAAATGCTGGATAAGTTTTATGAAGATGTCCCTAAGTAGCTACAAGCAAAATGGTTTCACAACAGTGTTCTTACAGACATTGAAGGTTATAGATATTCTGTCATGCCTGTAGTGAAATGTTTGATAAGACTTGCATGAACACTTACATGAAGATGTTTCTAAACAGCCACAAGCAAGCTTTTTCAACACAGTATTTCATTGAATGGATGTAATAATCATCACATTGTGGCTGCAGAGAAACGTTTGATAAGACACACACAAAATGTTCATAAATAGCATGTGCCAGCTGGTTGCATCACAATGTTGTTTAATTTAATGGAAGTGATCATCATTCTGTATAGCATATGATGTGTTTGAATAGCCTTATATAAAGATATTCCTAAAAACTTATGAGCAATCTGGTTTGACCAGAGTGTGTTCCTCAGTGAAGGAATCTTACAGAGATTCTGTCAGAGCAGTAGTGACATGTTTGGTGTTTTGTATGAAGAAACCCTAAATGGCTTCCTGCAAGATGAGTTCAACACAGTGTTATTTCATTTTAAGAAAATGATAGTCATTCTGTTTGGCATAAACTGAAATATTAGAAAAGCCTTATATCAAGAGGTTCCTAATTAGCTACCAGCAATCTGGCTTCACAATAGTGTTCTTTCATTGAATGGATGTAATAGATACTTTGTAGTGAAATGTATGATAAGTCTCTTATGAAAAGGTTCCTAAACAGCTGCCTGCAATCTGGCTTCAGCACATTATATCATTGTCTCAAAGTGATATTCATTCAGTATGTCTTATATGGAAACGCTTGAAAGGGTGACCATGAAGAAGTTTCTAAATATATACAAGCAAGATTGTTTCTCCACAGTTTTCTTTCAGTGACTGAATGTTATGTATAGTCTGTCACGACTATTGTAAAATGTTTGATAAGTCTTATGTAGAAACGTTCCTAGATAGCTATCTGTGAGCTCTATTTAGCACAGTGTTCTTTCATTGTAGGAAAATGATACCCATTCATTATGGCATATACTGAAATGTGAGAAATGTCTTAAATACAAATGTTCCTAATAATAGCTTCAAGATGCTTTCACCACAGAGTTCTTTCAGTGAAACAATATTGCAGATATTCTGTGACACTTGTAGTGAAGTGTTAGTTAAAACTTACTTGCAAGCTGGATTCAGCACAGTGTTTCTTTCATTGTTTGAAACTCATATTCAATCAGAACAGCAAATATTGAAATGGTTATAATGACTAATATGAAGATGATCCTTAATGGCTGCAAGTAAGATGGTTTCACCACAGTTTTCTCTCAGTGAACAAATGCTATATATATTCTGTCCCGCATGCAATGAAATGTTTGTTAAGTCTTATATGAACATGTTCCTAAACAGCTACCCGCAAACTGGGCTTAGAACAGTGTTCTCACACTGTTAGTAATTGATAGGTCATCTGTAGGGCATATGCTGAAATGTTTGAAATGTCTTATGTGAATATGCCCCTAAACAGCTGTAAGCACATTTGTTTCACCAGAGTCCCTTTAGTGTCTGAATCTTATGGATATTTTTCAAGTCTGTAGTGTAATTTTTTAAGTATTTTATGAAGTTCTTCCTAAACAGATACTAGGAAACAAGGGTTCAGCTCATCCTTCTTTCCTTGAGTGAATATTAAAATCATTCTGTCATGACCATAGCGCAATATTTGTTAAGACTTATAAAAAGATATTTCTAAAAGACAACTTTGCAGCTGGGTTCTTAACATTGTTCTTTCATTTTATGGAAGTGATAACCATTCTGGATGGAATACACTGAAACGTTTGAAAAGACTTGTATGAAGATACTCCTAAATAGCTACAAGCAATCTGGTTACACCACAGCGTTCTTTCATTTAATAAACTTTATATATAGTCTCCTATAGCTGTAGTGAAATGTTTTATATCATATATGAAAATGTTCCTACAGCTACCTGCAAGCTGGGATCAGCACACTGACTTTTCATTGTAATAAAGTGATAGTTACTTTGTATGGCATACACTGAAATGTCAGAAAAGACTTATATGAGTGTATTTCTAAAGAGATACAAGCAAGCTGGTTTCACAATAGTGATCTTTCATTGAATTAATGTAATAGATATTCTGTCGCACATGTTGTGAAATGTTCAATAAATCTTACATGAAAATGTTACTATAAGTCTACCTGAAAGCTGAGTTAAGTACAATGTTTTTTCATTTTAAGAAAGTATAGCTGTTCTCTATGGCTCATACTGAAATGCTACAAAAGACTTACATGAAGATGTTCCTTAAAAGCTACAAGGAAGTTGGTTTCACCACAGCATTCTTTCAATGAGTGAATGTTATAGATATTCCATCATGCCTGTAGTGAAATGTTTGATAGGACTTATTTGAAGATTCCCCTAAAGAGCTGCAAGCAAGGTGTTTTCACCACAGTGTTCATTCAGAAAATGAATGTTATACGTATTTCTGTCATGCCTCAAGAGAACTATTTGATGTCTTATGTGAGAGTGTTCCTGAACAGCTACAAGCAAGCTTTTTCAACATAGTGTGGTTTCCTTGAATGAATGTTATGGATATCATGTTGCGGCTGTAGAGAAACGTTTGATAAGACATAAATGAAATGCTCATAAAGAGCCACTGGTTTCATCAGAACGTTCTTTCTGGATATGGAAGTGATAGCCATTCTGTAGGCATAATGAAGTGTTTGAAGAGCCTTATACGAAGACATTCCCAAGGCGCCAGAAGTAATCTGGCTTCACCACAGTGTTCTTTCAGTGAACGAGTGTTATAGCTAGTCTGTCATGCCTGTAGTGAAATGTTTAATAAGTCTTATATGAAGAGGTTTCAAACAGCCGCCAGCAAGCCGGGTTTAGCACAGTGTCCTTTAACTGTAAGTAAGTGAGAGCCATTCTGTATGGCATATACTTAAATGTTAGAGAGGTCTTATATGAAGATGTTCCTAAATAGAATCCAACAAGATGTGTTCAGGACAGAATAATTTCATCATAAGATAGTGACAGCCGTTTAGTATGGCATATACTGAAATGCTGAAAAGGACTGAAATGAAGATCTTCCTTAACAGTAAAACCAAGCCACTTTCACCATAGTGTTCTTTCATTGAATGGATGTAATAGATATTCTGTCATGCCTGTAGTTAAATGTTCAATAGGTCTTACATAAAAATACTCCTAATAATCTACCTGAAAGCTATTAAACACAACCTTCTTTCCTTGTAAGAAGGGTATGGCCATGCTGTATGCCATATACTGAAATGCTTGAAAAGCTTTATACGAAGATGTTCCTCAACAGTTACAAGAAAACTGCTTTCATCCCTGTGTTCGTTCAATGAGTGAATGTTTAGAGATTCTGTCATTCCTGCAAAGGAATGTTTAATAAGTCTTACATGAAGATGTTTCTAAACAGCTACAAGGAAATTTTTTTAAATATAGCGTTATTACATTGAATAAACATTAAAGATATCCTGTCATGGCTGTAGGCAAATGTCTGATAAGACTTGAGCAAAATATTAATAAACAATTACTTGCAAGCTGGGTTCATCACAGTATTCTTTCCTGGCTATGGAGATGATAGCCATTCTGTATGGCATAAAGTGATATGTTTGAAGAGCCTTCGATTTATATTCTTAAACAGCTAACAAGCAAGATGGTTTCTTCACAGTGTTCTTTCAGTGAATGAATGTTCTAGATATTGTCACATCTGTGGTGAAATATTTGATATATGATGTTCCTAAACAGCTACCTATAAACTGGATTCAGCATGTGTTCTTTCATTTTGTGAAAATGATAGTCGCTCTGTGTGGAATATACTTAAGTATTTGAAGTGTATTATGTGCAGATGTTCCTAAACAGTGAAAAGAAGATGGTTTTTGCACAATTTTCTTTCAGATGACAAATGTTATAGACATTGTCACATCTGTAGTCAAATGTTTGATATGATTTATGTGAAAATATCCCTAAACAGCTACCTGTTGGCTTGATTAAGCACAATGCTCTTTCATTGTAAGAAAGTGATAGCTGTTCCATGTGGCATATACTGAAATGTTTGAAATGTCATATGTGAAGATGTTCCTTAAGAGCTACTTGCTAGGTGTTTTCAAGACAATGTTCTTTCAGTGAATGAATGTTGTAGATAGTCTATCACACCCGTAGCGAAATGCTGGATAAGTTTTATGAAGATGTCCCTAAGTAGCTACAAGCAAAATGGTTTCACAACAGTGTTCTTACAGACATTGAAGGTTATAGATATTCTGTCATGCCTGTAGTGAAATGTTTGATAAGACTTGCATGAACACTTACATGAAGATGTTTCTAAACAGCCACAAGCAAGCTTTTTCAACACAGTATTTCATTGAATGGATGTAATAATCATCACATTGTGGCTGCAGAGAAACGTTTGATAAGACACACACAAAATGTTCATAAATAGCATGTGCCAGCTGGTTGCATCACAATGTTGTTTAATTTAATGGAAGTGATCATCATTCTGTATAGCATATGATGTGTTTGAATAGCCTTATATAAAGATATTCCTAAAAACTTATGAGCAATCTGGTTTCACCAGAGTGTGTTCCTCAGTGAATGAATCTTACAGAGATTCTGTCAGAGCAGTAGTGACATGTTTGGTGTTTTGTATGAAGAAACCCTAAATGGCTTCCTGCAAGATGAGTTCAACACAGTGTTATTTCATTTTAAGAAAATGATAGTCATTCTGTTTGGCATAAACGGAAATATTAGAAAAGCCTTATATCAAGAGGTTCCTAATTAGCTACCAGCAATCTGGCTTCACAATAGTGTTCTTTCATTGAATGGATGTAATAGATACTTTGTAGTGAAATGTATGATAAGTCTCTTATGAAAAGGTTCCTAAACAGCTGCCTGCAATCTGGCTTCAGCACATTATATCATTGTCTCAAAGTGATATTCATTCAGTATGTCTTATATGGAAACGCTTGAAAGGGTGACCATGAAGAAGTTTCTAAATATATACAAGCAAGATTGTTTCTCCACAGTTTTCTTTCAGTGACTGAATGTTATGTATAGTCTGTCACGACTATTGTAAAATGTTTGATAAGTCTTATGTAGAAACGTTCCTAGATAGCTATCTGTGAGCTCTATTTAGCACAGTGTTCTTTCATTGTAGGAAAATGATACCCATTCATTATGGCATATACTGAAATGTGAGAAATGTCTTAAATACAAATGTTCCTAATAATAGCTTCAAGATGCTTTCACCACAGAGTTCTTTCAGTGAAACAATATTGCAGATATTCTGTGACACTTGTAGTGAAGTGTTAGTTAAAACTTACTTGCAAGCTGGATTCAGCACAGTGTTTCTTTCATTGTTTGAAACTCATATTCAATCAGAACAGCAAATATTGAAATGGTTATAATGACTAATATGAAGATGATCCTTAATGGCTGCAAGTAAGATGGTTTCACCACAGTTTTCTCTCAGTGAACAAATGCTATATATATTCTGTCCCGCATGCAATGAAATGTTTGTTAAGTCTTATATGAACATGTTCCTAAACAGCTACCCGCAAACTGGGCTTAGAACAGTGTTCTCACACTGTTAGTAATTGATAGGTCATCTGTAGGGCATATGCTGAAATGTTTGAAATGTCTTATGTGAATATGCCCCTAAACAGCTGTAAGCACATTTGTTTCACCAGAGTCCCTTTAGTGTCTGAATCTTATGGATATTTTTCAAGTCTGTAGTGTAATTTTTTAAGTATTTTATGAAGTTCTTCCTAAACAGATACTAGGAAACAAGGGTTCAGCTCATCCTTCTTTCCTTGAGTGAATATTAAAATCATTCTGTCATGACCATAGCGCAATATTTGTTAAGACTTATAAAAAGATATTTCTAAAAGACAACTTTCCAGCTGGGTTCTTAACATTGTTCTTTCATTTTATGGAGGTGATAACCATTCTGGATGGAATACACTGAAACGTTTGAAAAGACTTGTATGAAGATACTCCTAAATAGCTACAAGCAATCTGGTTACACCACAGCGTTCTTTCATTTAATAAACTTTATATATAGTCTCCTATAGCTGTAGTGAAATGTTTTATATCATATATGAAAATGTTCCTACAGCTACCTGCAAGCTGGGATCAGCACACTGACTTTTCATTGTAATAAAGTGATAGTTACTTTGTATGGCATACACTGAAATGTCAGAAAAGACTTATATGAGTGTATTTCTAAAGAGATACAAGCAAGCTGGTTTCACAATAGTGATCTTTCATTGAATTAATGTAATAGATATTCTGTCGCACATGTTGTGAAATGTTCAATAAATCTTACATGAAAATGTTACTATAAGTCTACCTGAAAGCTGAGTTAAGTACAATGTTTTTTCATTTTAAGAAAGTATAGCTGTTCTCTATGGCTCATACTGAAATGCTACAAAAGACTTACATGAAGATGTTCCTTAAAAGCTACAAGGAAGTTGGTTTCACCACAGCATTCTTTCAATGAGTGAATGTTATAGATATTCCATCATGCCCGTAGTGAAATGTTTGATAGGACTTATTTGAAGATTCCCCTAAACAGCTGCAAGCAAGGTGTTTTCACCACAGTGTTCATTCAGAAAATGAATGTTATACGTATTTCTGTCATGCCTCAAGAGAACTATTTGATGTCTTATGTGAGAGTGTTCCTGAACAGCTACAAGCAAGCTTTTTCAACATAGTGTGGTTTCCTTGAATGAATGTTATGGATATCATGTTGCGGCTGTAGAGAAACGTTTGATAAGACATAAATGAAATGCTCATAAAGAGCCACTGGTTTCATCAGAACGTTCTTTCTGGATATGGAAGTGATAGCCATTCTGTAGGCATAATGAAGTGTTTGAAGAGCCTTATACGAAGACATTCCCAAGGCGCCAGAAGTAATCTGGCTTCACCACAGTGTTCTTTCAGTGAACGAGTGTTATAGCTAGTCTGTCATGCCTGTAGTGAAATGTTTAATAAGTCTTATATGAAGAGGTTTCAAACAGCCGCCAGCAAGCCGGGTTTAGCACAGTGTCCTTTAACTGTAAGTAAGTGAGAGCCATTCTGTATGGCATATACTTAAATGTTAGAGAGGTCTTATATGAAGATGTTCCTAAATAGAATCCAACAAGATGTGTTCAGGACAGAATAATTTCATCATAAGATAGTGACAGCCGTTTAGTATGGCATATACTGAAATGCTGAAAAGGACTGAAATGAAGATCTTCCTTAACAGTAAAACCAAGCCACTTTCACCATAGTGTTCTTTCATTGAATGGATGTAATAGATATTCTGTCATGCCTGTAGTTAAATGTTCAATAGGTCTTACATAAAAATACTCCTAATAATCTACCTGAAAGCTATTAAACACAACCTTCTTTCCTTGTAAGAAGGGTATGGCCATGCTGTATGCCATATACTGAAATGCTTGAAAAGCTTTATACGAAGATGTTCCTCAACAGTTACAAGAAAACTGCTTTCATCCCTGTGTTCGTTCAATGAGTGAATGTTTAGAGATTCTGTCATTCCTGCAAAGGAATGTTTAATAAGTCTTACATGAAGATGTTTCTAAACAGCTACAAGGAAATTTTTTTAAATATAGCGTTATTACATTGAATAAACATTAAAGATATCCTGTCATGGCTGTAGGCAAATGTCTGATAAGACTTGAGCAAAATATTAATAAACAATTACTTGCAAGCTGGGTTCATCACAGTATTCTTTCCTGGCTATGGAGATGATAGCCATTCTGTATGGCATAAAGTGATATGTTTGAAGAGCCTTCTTCGATTTATATTCTTAAACAGCTAACAAGCAAGATGGTTTCTTCACAGTGTTCTTTCAGTGAATGAATGTTCTAGATATTGTCACATCTGTGGTGAAATATTTGATATATGATGTTCCTAAACAGCTACCTATAAACTGGATTCAGCATGTGTTCTTTCATTTTGTGAAAATGATAGTCGCTCTGTGTGGAATATACTTAAGTATTTGAAGTGTATTATGTGCAGATGTTCCTAAACAGTGAAAAGAAGATGGTTTTTGCACAATTTTCTTTCAGATGACAAATGTTATAGACATTGTCACATCTGTAGTCAAATGTTTGATATGATTTATGTGAAAATATCCCTAAACAGCTACCTGTTGGCTTGATTAAGCACAATGCTCTTTCATTGTAAGAAAGTGATAGCTGTTCCATGTGGCATATACTGAAATGTTTGAAATGTCATATGTGAAGATGTTCCTTAAGAGCTACTTGCTAGGTGTTTTCAAGACAATGTTCTTTCAGTGAATGAATGTTGTAGATAGTCTATCACACCCGTAGCGAAATGCTGGATAAGTTTTATGAAGATGTCCCTAAGTAGCTACAAGCAAAATGGTTTCACAACAGTGTTCTTACAGACATTGAAGGTTATAGATATTCTGTCATGCCTGTAGTGAAATGTTTGATAAGACTTGCATGAACACTTACATGAAGATGTTTCTAAACAGCCACAAGCAAGCTTTTTCAACACAGTATTTCATTGAATGGATGTAATAATCATCACATTGTGGCTGCAGAGAAACGTTTGATAAGACACACACAAAATGTTCATAAATAGCATGTGCCAGCTGGTTGCATCACAATGTTGTTTAATTTAATGGAAGTGATCATCATTCTGTATAGCATATGATGTGTTTGAATAGCCTTATATAAAGATATTCCTAAAAACTTATGAGCAATCTGGTTTGACCAGAGTGTGTTCCTCAGTGAATGAATCTTACAGAGATTCTGTCAGAGCAGTAGTGACATGTTTGGTGTTTTGTATGAAGAAACCCTAAATGGCTTCCTGCAAGATGAGTTCAACACAGTGTTATTTCATTTTAAGAAAATGATAGTCATTCTGTTTGGCATAAACTGAAATATTAGAAAAGCCTTATATCAAGAGGTTCCTAATTAGCTACCAGCAATCTGGCTTCACAATAGTGTTCTTTCATTGAATGGATGTAATAGATACTTTGTAGTGAAATGTATGATAAGTCTCTTATGAAAAGGTTCCTAAACAGCTGCCTGCAATCTGGCTTCAGCACATTATATCATTGTCTCAAAGTGATATTCATTCAGTATGTCTTATATGGAAACGCTTGAAAGGGTGAACATGAAGAAGTTTCTAAATATATACAAGCAAGATTGTTTCTCCACAGTTTTCTTTCAGTGACTGAATGTTATGTATAGTCTGTCACGACTATTGTAAAATGTTTGATGAGTCTTATGTAGAAACGTTCCTAGATAGCTATCTGTGAGCTCTATTTAGCACAGTGTTCTTTCATTGTAGGAAAATGATACCCATTCATTATGGCATATACTGAAATGTGAGAAATGTCTTAAATACAAATGTTCCTAATAATAGCTTCAAGATGCTTTCACCACAGAGTTCTTTCAGTGAAACAATATTGCAGATATTCTGTGACACTTGTAGTGAAGTGTTAGTTAAAACTTACTTGCAAGCTGGATTCAGCACAGTGTTTCTTTCATTGTTTGAAACTCATATTCAATCAGAACAGCAAATATTGAAATGGTTATAATGACTAATATGAAGATGATCCTTAATGGCTGCAAGTAAGATGGTTTCACCACAGTTTTCTCTCAGTGAACAAATGCTATATATATTCTGTCCCGCATGCAATGAAATGTTTGTTAAGTCTTATATGAACATGTTCCTAAACAGCTACCCGCAAACTGGGCTTAGAACAGTGTTCTCACACTGTTAGTAATTGATAGGTCATCTGTAGGGCATATGCTGAAATGTTTGAAATGTCTTATGTGAATATGCCCCTAAACAGCTGTAAGCACATTTGTTTCACCAGAGTCCCTTTAGTGTCTGAATCTTATGGATATTTTTCAAGTCTGTAGTGTAATTTTTTAAGTATTTTATGAAGTTCTTCCTAAACGGATACTAGGAAACAAGGGTTCAGCTCATCCTTCTTTCCTTGAGTGAATATTAAAATCATTCTGTCATGACCATAGCGCAATATTTGTTAAGACTTATAAAAAGATATTTCTAAAAGACAACTTTGCAGCTGGGTTCTTAACATTGTTCTTTCATTTTATGGAAGTGATAACCATTCTGGATGGAATACACTGAAACGTTTGAAAAGACTTGTATGAAGATACTCCTAAATAGCTACAAGCAATCTGGTTACACCACAGCGTTCTTTCATTTAATAAACTTTATATATAGTCTCCTATAGCTGTAGTGAAATGTTTTATATCATATATGAAAATGTTCCTACAGCTACCTGCAAGCTGGGATCAGCACACTGACTTTTCATTGTAATAAAGTGATAGTTACTTTGTATGGCATACACTGAAATGTCAGAAAAGACTTATATGAGTGTATTTCTAAAGAGATACAAGCAAGCTGGTTTCACAATAGTGATCTTTCATTGAATTAATGTAATAGATATTCTGTCGCACATGTTGTGAAATGTTCAATAAATCTTACATGAAAATGTTACTATAAGTCTACCTGAAAGCTGAGTTAAGTACAATGTTTTTTCATTTTAAGAAAGTATAGCTGTTCTCTATGGCTCATACTGAAATGCTACAAAAGACTTACATGAAGATGTTCCTTAAAAGCTACAAGGAAGTTGGTTTCACCACAGCATTCTTTCAATGAGTGAATGTTATAGATATTCCATCATGCCTGTAGTGAAATGTTTGATAGGACTTATTTGAAGATTCCCCTAAAGAGCTGCAAGCAAGGTGTTTTCACCACAGTGTTCATTCAGAAAATGAATGTTATACGTATTTCTGTCATGCCTCAAGAGAACTATTTGATGTCTTATGTGAGAGTGTTCCTGAACAGCTACAAGCAAGCTTTTTCAACATAGTGTGGTTTCCTTGAATGAATGTTATGGATATCATGTTGCGGCTGTAGAGAAACGTTTGATAAGACATAAATGAAATGCTCATAAAGAGCCACTGGTTTCATCAGAACGTTCTTTCTGGATATGGAAGTGATAGCCATTCTGTAGGCATAATGAAGTGTTTGAAGAGCCTTATACGAAGACATTCCCAAGGCGCCAGAAGTAATCTGGCTTCACCACAGTGTTCTTTCAGTGAACGAGTGTTATAGCTAGTCTGTCATGCCTGTAGTGAAATGTTTAATAAGTCTTATATGAAGAGGTTTCAAACAGCCGCCAGCAAGCCGGGTTTAGCACAGTGTCCTTTAACTGTAAGTAAGTGAGAGCCATTCTGTATGGCATATACTTAAATGTTAGAGAGGTCTTATATGAAGATGTTCCTAAATAGAATCCAACAAGATGTGTTCAGGACAGAATAATTTCATCATAAGATAGTGACAGCCGTTTAGTATGGCATATACTGAAATGCTGAAAAGGACTGAAATGAAGATCTTCCTTAACAGTAAAACCAAGCCACTTTCACCATAGTGTTCTTTCATTGAATGGATGTAATAGATATTCTGTCATGCCTGTAGTTAAATGTTCAATAGGTCTTACATAAAAATACTCCTAATAATCTACCTGAAAGCTATTAAACACAACCTTCTTTCCTTGTAAGAAGGGTATGGCCATGCTGTATGCCATATACTGAAATGCTTGAAAAGCTTTATACGAAGATGTTCCTCAACAGTTACAAGAAAACTGCTTTCATCCCTGTGTTCGTTCAATGAGTGAATGTTTAGAGATTCTGTCATTCCTGCAAAGGAATGTTTAATAAGTCTTACATGAAGATGTTTCTAAACAGCTACAAGGAAATTTTTTTAAATATAGCGTTATTACATTGAATAAACATTAAAGATATCCTGTCATGGCTGTAGGCAAATGTCTGATAAGACTTGAGCAAAATATTAATAAACAATTACTTGCAAGCTGGGTTCATCACAGTATTCTTTCCTGGCTATGGAGATGATAGCCATTCTGTATGGCATAAAGTGATATGTTTGAAGAGCCTTCGATTTATATTCTTAAACAGCTAACAAGCAAGATGGTTTCTTCACAGTGTTCTTTCAGTGAATGAATGTTCTAGATATTGTCACATCTGTGGTGAAATATTTGATATATGATGTTCCTAAACAGCTACCTATAAACTGGATTCAGCATGTGTTCTTTCATTTTGTGAAAATGATAGTCGCTCTGTGTGGAATATACTTAAGTATTTGAAGTGTATTATGTGCAGATGTTCCTAAACAGTGAAAAGAAGATGGTTTTTGCACAATTTTCTTTCAGATGACAAATGTTATAGACATTGTCACATCTGTAGTCAAATGTTTGATATGATTTATGTGAAAATATCCCTAAACAGCTACCTGTTGGCTTGATTAAGCACAATGCTCTTTCATTGTAAGAAAGTGATAGCTGTTCCATGTGGCATATACTGAAATGTTTGAAATGTCATATGTGAAGATGTTCCTTAAGAGCTACTTGCTAGGTGTTTTCAAGACAATGTTCTTTCAGTGAATGAATGTTGTAGATAGTCTATCACACCCGTAGCGAAATGCTGGATAAGTTTTATGAAGATGTCCCTAAGTAGCTACAAGCAAAATGGTTTCACAACAGTGTTCTTACAGACATTGAAGGTTATAGATATTCTGTCATGCCTGTAGTGAAATGTTTGATAAGACTTGCATGAACACTTACATGAAGATGTTTCTAAACAGCCACAAGCAAGCTTTTTCAACACAGTATTTCATTGAATGGATGTAATAATCATCACATTGTGGCTGCAGAGAAACGTTTGATAAGACACACACAAAATGTTCATAAATAGCATGTGCCAGCTGGTTGCATCACAATGTTGTTTAATTTAATGGAAGTGATCATCATTCTGTATAGCATATGATGTGTTTGAATAGCCTTATATAAAGATATTCCTAAAAACTTATGAGCAATCTGGTTTCACCAGAGTGTGTTCCTCAGTGAATGAATCTTACAGAGATTCTGTCAGAGCAGTAGTGACATGTTTGGTGTTTTGTATGAAGAAACCCTAAATGGCTTCCTGCAAGATGAGTTCAACACAGTGTTATTTCATTTTAAGAAAATGATAGTCATTCTGTTTGGCATAAACGGAAATATTAGAAAAGCCTTATATCAAGAGGTTCCTAATTAGCTACCAGCAATCTGGCTTCACAATAGTGTTCTTTCATTGAATGGATGTAATAGATACTTTGTAGTGAAATGTATGATAAGTCTCTTATGAAAAGGTTCCTAAACAGCTGCCTGCAATCTGGCTTCAGCACATTATATCATTGTCTCAAAGTGATATTCATTCAGTATGTCTTATATGGAAACGCTTGAAAGGGTGACCATGAAGAAGTTTCTAAATATATACAAGCAAGATTGTTTCTCCACAGTTTTCTTTCAGTGACTGAATGTTATGTATAGTCTGTCACGACTATTGTAAAATGTTTGATAAGTCTTATGTAGAAACGTTCCTAGATAGCTATCTGTGAGCTCTATTTAGCACAGTGTTCTTTCATTGTAGGAAAATGATACCCATTCATTATGGCATATACTGAAATGTGAGAAATGTCTTAAATACAAATGTTCCTAATAATAGCTTCAAGATGCTTTCACCACAGAGTTCTTTCAGTGAAACAATATTGCAGATATTCTGTGACACTTGTAGTGAAGTGTTAGTTAAAACTTACTTGCAAGCTGGATTCAGCACAGTGTTTCTTTCATTGTTTGAAACTCATATTCAATCAGAACAGCAAATATTGAAATGGTTATAATGACTAATATGAAGATGATCCTTAATGGCTGCAAGTAAGATGGTTTCACCACAGTTTTCTCTCAGTGAACAAATGCTATATATATTCTGTCCCGCATGCAATGAAATGTTTGTTAAGTCTTATATGAACATGTTCCTAAACAGCTACCCGCAAACTGGGCTTAGAACAGTGTTCTCACACTGTTAGTAATTGATAGGTCATCTGTAGGGCATATGCTGAAATGTTTGAAATGTCTTATGTGAATATGCCCCTAAACAGCTGTAAGCACATTTGTTTCACCAGAGTCCCTTTAGTGTCTGAATCTTATGGATATTTTTCAAGTCTGTAGTGTAATTTTTTAAGTATTTTATGAAGTTCTTCCTAAACAGATACTAGGAAACAAGGGTTCAGCTCATCCTTCTTTCCTTGAGTGAATATTAAAATCATTCTGTCATGACCATAGCGCAATATTTGTTAAGACTTATAAAAAGATATTTCTAAAAGACAACTTTCCAGCTGGGTTCTTAACATTGTTCTTTCATTTTATGGAGGTGATAACCATTCTGGATGGAATACACTGAAACGTTTGAAAAGACTTGTATGAAGATACTCCTAAATAGCTACAAGCAATCTGGTTACACCACAGCGTTCTTTCATTTAATAAACTTTATATATAGTCTCCTATAGCTGTAGTGAAATGTTTTATATCATATATGAAAATGTTCCTACAGCTACCTGCAAGCTGGGATCAGCACACTGACTTTTCATTGTAATAAAGTGATAGTTACTTTGTATGGCATACACTGAAATGTCAGAAAAGACTTATATGAGTGTATTTCTAAAGAGATACAAGCAAGCTGGTTTCACAATAGTGATCTTTCATTGAATTAATGTAATAGATATTCTGTCGCACATGTTGTGAAATGTTCAATAAATCTTACATGAAAATGTTACTATAAGTCTACCTGAAAGCTGAGTTAAGTACAATGTTTTTTCATTTTAAGAAAGTATAGCTGTTCTCTATGGCTCATACTGAAATGCTACAAAAGACTTACATGAAGATGTTCCTTAAAAGCTACAAGGAAGTTGGTTTCACCACAGCATTCTTTCAATGAGTGAATGTTATAGATATTCCATCATGCCCGTAGTGAAATGTTTGATAGGACTTATTTGAAGATTCCCCTAAACAGCTGCAAGCAAGGTGTTTTCACCACAGTGTTCATTCAGAAAATGAATGTTATACGTATTTCTGTCATGCCTCAAGAGAACTATTTGATGTCTTATGTGAGAGTGTTCCTGAACAGCTACAAGCAAGCTTTTTCAACATAGTGTGGTTTCCTTGAATGAATGTTATGGATATCATGTTGCGGCTGTAGAGAAACGTTTGATAAGACATAAATGAAATGCTCATAAAGAGCCACTGGTTTCATCAGAACGTTCTTTCTGGATATGGAAGTGATAGCCATTCTGTAGGCATAATGAAGTGTTTGAAGAGCCTTATACGAAGACATTCCCAAGGCGCCAGAAGTAATCTGGCTTCACCACAGTGTTCTTTCAGTGAACGAGTGTTATAGCTAGTCTGTCATGCCTGTAGTGAAATGTTTAATAAGTCTTATATGAAGAGGTTTCAAACAGCCGCCAGCAAGCCGGGTTTAGCACAGTGTCCTTTAACTGTAAGTAAGTGAGAGCCATTCTGTATGGCATATACTTAAATGTTAGAGAGGTCTTATATGAAGATGTTCCTAAATAGAATCCAACAAGATGTGTTCAGGACAGAATAATTTCATCATAAGATAGTGACAGCCGTTTAGTATGGCATATACTGAAATGCTGAAAAGGACTGAAATGAAGATCTTCCTTAACAGTAAAACCAAGCCACTTTCACCATAGTGTTCTTTCATTGAATGGATGTAATAGATATTCTGTCATGCCTGTAGTTAAATGTTCAATAGGTCTTACATAAAAATACTCCTAATAATCTACCTGAAAGCTATTAAACACAACCTTCTTTCCTTGTAAGAAGGGTATGGCCATGCTGTATGCCATATACTGAAATGCTTGAAAAGCTTTATACGAAGATGTTCCTCAACAGTTACAAGAAAACTGCTTTCATCCCTGTGTTCGTTCAATGAGTGAATGTTTAGAGATTCTGTCATTCCTGCAAAGGAATGTTTAATAAGTCTTACATGAAGATGTTTCTAAACAGCTACAAGGAAATTTTTTTAAATATAGCGTTATTACATTGAATAAACATTAAAGATATCCTGTCATGGCTGTAGGCAAATGTCTGATAAGACTTGAGCAAAATATTAATAAACAATTACTTGCAAGCTGGGTTCATCACAGTATTCTTTCCTGGCTATGGAGATGATAGCCATTCTGTATGGCATAAAGTGATATGTTTGAAGAGCCTTCTTCGATTTATATTCTTAAACAGCTAACAAGCAAGATGGTTTCTTCACAGTGTTCTTTCAGTGAATGAATGTTCTAGATATTGTCACATCTGTGGTGAAATATTTGATATATGATGTTCCTAAACAGCTACCTATAAACTGGATTCAGCATGTGTTCTTTCATTTTGTGAAAATGATAGTCGCTCTGTGTGGAATATACTTAAGTATTTGAAGTGTATTATGTGCAGATGTTCCTAAACAGTGAAAAGAAGATGGTTTTTGCACAATTTTCTTTCAGATGACAAATGTTATAGACATTGTCACATCTGTAGTCAAATGTTTGATATGATTTATGTGAAAATATCCCTAAACAGCTACCTGTTGGCTTGATTAAGCACAATGCTCTTTCATTGTAAGAAAGTGATAGCTGTTCCATGTGGCATATACTGAAATGTTTGAAATGTCATATGTGAAGATGTTCCTTAAGAGCTACTTGCTAGGTGTTTTCAAGACAATGTTCTTTCAGTGAATGAATGTTGTAGATAGTCTATCACACCCGTAGCGAAATGCTGGATAAGTTTTATGAAGATGTCCCTAAGTAGCTACAAGCAAAATGGTTTCACAACAGTGTTCTTACAGACATTGAAGGTTATAGATATTCTGTCATGCCTGTAGTGAAATGTTTGATAAGACTTGCATGAACACTTACATGAAGATGTTTCTAAACAGCCACAAGCAAGCTTTTTCAACACAGTATTTCATTGAATGGATGTAATAATCATCACATTGTGGCTGCAGAGAAACGTTTGATAAGACACACACAAAATGTTCATAAATAGCATGTGCCAGCTGGTTGCATCACAATGTTGTTTAATTTAATGGAAGTGATCATCATTCTGTATAGCATATGATGTGTTTGAATAGCCTTATATAAAGATATTCCTAAAAACTTATGAGCAATCTGGTTTCACCAGAGTGTGTTCCTCAGTGAATGAATCTTACAGAGATTCTGTCAGAGCAGTAGTGACATGTTTGGTGTTTTGTATGAAGAAACCCTAAATGGCTTCCTGCAAGATGAGTTCAACACAGTGTTATTTCATTTTAAGAAAATGATAGTCATTCTGTTTGGCATAAACTGAAATATTAGAAAAGCCTTATATCAAGAGGTTCCTAATTAGCTACCAGCAATCTGGCTTCACAATAGTGTTCTTTCATTGAATGGATGTAATAGATACTTTGTAGTGAAATGTATGATAAGTCTCTTATGAAAAGGTTCCTAAACAGCTGCCTGCAATCTGGCTTCAGCACATTATATCATTGTCTCAAAGTGATATTCATTCAGTATGTCTTATATGGAAACGCTTGAAAGGGTGACCATGAAGAAGTTTCTAAATATATACAAGCAAGATTGTTTCTCCACAGTTTTCTTTCAGTGACTGAATGTTATGTATAGTCTGTCACGACTATTGTAAAATGTTTGATAAGTCTTATGTAGAAACGTTCCTAGATAGCTATCTGTGAGCTCTATTTAGCACAGTGTTCTTTCATTGTAGGAAAATGATACCCATTCATTATGGCATATACTGAAATGTGAGAAATGTCTTAAATACAAATGTTCCTAATAATAGCTTCAAGATGCTTTCACCACAGAGTTCTTTCAGTGAAACAATATTGCAGATATTCTGTGACACTTGTAGTGAAGTGTTAGTTAAAACTTACTTGCAAGCTGGATTCAGCACAGTGTTTCTTTCATTGTTTGAAACTCATATTCAATCAGAACAGCAAATATTGAAATGGTTATAATGACTAATATGAAGATGATCCTTAATGGCTGCAAGTAAGATGGTTTCACCACAGTTTTCTCTCAGTGAACAAATGCTATATATATTCTGTCCCGCATGCAATGAAATGCTTGTTAAGTCTTATATGAACATGTTCCTAAACAGCTACCCGCAAACTGGGCTTAGAACAGTGTTCTCACACTGTTAGTAATTGATAGGTCATCTGTAGGGCATATGCTGAAATGTTTGAAATGTCTTATGTGAATATGCCCCTAAACAGCTGTAAGCACATTTGTTTCACCAGAGTCCCTTTAGTGTCTGAATCTTATGGATATTTTTCAAGTCTGTAGTGTAATTTTTTAAGTATTTTATGAAGTTCTTCCTAAACGGATACTAGGAAACAAGGGTTCAGCTCATCCTCTTTCCTTGAGTGAATATTAAAATCATTCTGTCATGACCATAGCGCAATATTTGTTAAGACTTATAAAAAGATATTTCTAAAAGACAACTTTCCAGCTGGGTTCTTAACATTGTTCTTTCATTTTATGGAGGTGATAACCATTCTGGATGGAATACACTGAAACGTTTGAAAAGACTTGTATGAAGATACTCCTAAATAGCTACAAGCAATCTGGTTACACCACAGCGTTCTTTCATTTAATAAACTTTATATATAGTCTCCTATAGCTGTAGTGAAATGTTTTATATCATATATGAAAATGTTCCTACAGCTACCTGCAAGCTGGGATCAGCACACTGACTTTTCATTGTAATAAAGTGATAGTTACTTTGTATGGCATACACTGAAATGTCAGAAAAGACTTATATGAGTGTATTTCTAAAGAGATACAAGCAAGCTGGTTTCACAATAGTGATCTTTCATTGAATTAATGTAATAGATATTCTGTCGCACATGTTGTGAAATGTTCAATAAATCTTACATGAAAATGTTACTATAAGTCTACCTGAAAGCTGAGTTAAGTACAATGTTTTTTCATTTTAAGAAAGTATAGCTGTTCTCTATGGCTCATACTGAAATGCTACAAAAGACTTACATGAAGATGTTCCTTAAAAGCTACAAGGAAGTTGGTTTCACCACAGCATTCTTTCAATGAGTGAATGTTATAGATATTCCATCATGCCCGTAGTGAAATGTTTGATAGGACTTATTTGAAGATTCCCCTAAACAGCTGCAAGCAAGGTGTTTTCACCACAGTGTTCATTCAGAAAATGAATGTTATACGTATTTCTGTCATGCCTCAAGAGAACTATTTGATGTCTTATGTGAGAGTGTTCCTGAACAGCTACAAGCAAGCTTTTTCAACATAGTGTGGTTTCCTTGAATGAATGTTATGGATATCATGTTGCGGCTGTAGAGAAACGTTTGATAAGACATAAATGAAATGCTCATAAAGAGCCACTGGTTTCATCAGAACGTTCTTTCTGGATATGGAAGTGATAGCCATTCTGTAGGCATAATGAAGTGTTTGAAGAGCCTTATACGAAGACATTCCCAAGGCGCCAGAAGTAATCTGGCTTCACCACAGTGTTCTTTCAGTGAACGAGTGTTATAGCTAGTCTGTCATGCCTGTAGTGAAATGTTTAATAAGTCTTATATGAAGAGGTTTCAAACAGCCGCCAGCAAGCCGGGTTTAGCACAGTGTCCTTTAACTGTAAGTAAGTGAGAGCCATTCTGTATGGCATATACTTAAATGTTAGAGAGGTCTTATATGAAGATGTTCCTAAATAGAATCCAACAAGATGTGTTCAGGACAGAATAATTTCATCATAAGATAGTGACAGCCGTTTAGTATGGCATATACTGAAATGCTGAAAAGGACTGAAATGAAGATCTTCCTTAACAGTAAAACCAAGCCACTTTCACCATAGTGTTCTTTCATTGAATGGATGTAATAGATATTCTGTCATGCCTGTAGTTAAATGTTCAATAGGTCTTACATAAAAATACTCCTAATAATCTACCTGAAAGCTATTAAACACAACCTTCTTTCCTTGTAAGAAGGGTATGGCCATGCTGTATGCCATATACTGAAATGCTTGAAAAGCTTTATACGAAGATGTTCCTCAACAGTTACAAGAAAACTGCTTTCATCCCTGTGTTCGTTCAATGAGTGAATGTTTAGAGATTCTGTCATTCCTGCAAAGGAATGTTTAATAAGTCTTACATGAAGATGTTTCTAAACAGCTACAAGGAAATTTTTTTAAATATAGCGTTATTACATTGAATAAACATTAAAGATATCCTGTCATGGCTGTAGGCAAATGTCTGATAAGACTTGAGCAAAATATTAATAAACAATTACTTGCAAGCTGGGTTCATCACAGTATTCTTTCCTGGCTATGGAGATGATAGCCATTCTGTATGGCATAAAGTGATATGTTTGAAGAGCCTTCTTCGATTTATATTCTTAAACAGCTAACAAGCAAGATGGTTTCTTCACAGTGTTCTTTCAGTGAATGAATGTTCTAGATATTGTCACATCTGTGGTGAAATATTTGATATATGATGTTCCTAAACAGCTACCTATAAACTGGATTCAGCATGTGTTCTTTCATTTTGTGAAAATGATAGTCGCTCTGTGTGGAATATACTTAAGTATTTGAAGTGTATTATGTGCAGATGTTCCTAAACAGTGAAAAGAAGATGGTTTTTGCACAATTTTCTTTCAGATGACAAATGTTATAGACATTGTCACATCTGTAGTCAAATGTTTGATATGATTTATGTGAAAATATCCCTAAACAGCTACCTGTTGGCTTGATTAAGCACAATGCTCTTTCATTGTAAGAAAGTGATAGCTGTTCCATGTGGCATATACTGAAATGTTTGAAATGTCATATGTGAAGATGTTCCTTAAGAGCTACTTGCTAGGTGTTTTCAAGACAATGTTCTTTCAGTGAATGAATGTTGTAGATAGTCTATCACACCCGTAGCGAAATGCTGGATAAGTTTTATGAAGATGTCCCTAAGTAGCTACAAGCAAAATGGTTTCACAACAGTGTTCTTACAGACATTGAAGGTTATAGATATTCTGTCATGCCTGTAGTGAAATGTTTGATAAGACTTGCATGAACACTTACATGAAGATGTTTCTAAACAGCCACAAGCAAGCTTTTTCAACACAGTATTTCATTGAATGGATGTAATAATCATCACATTGTGGCTGCAGAGAAACGTTTGATAAGACACACACAAAATGTTCATAAATAGCATGTGCCAGCTGGTTGCATCACAATGTTGTTTAATTTAATGGAAGTGATCATCATTCTGTATAGCATATGATGTGTTTGAATAGCCTTATATAAAGATATTCCTAAAAACTTATGAGCAATCTGGTTTGACCAGAGTGTGTTCCTCAGTGAAGGAATCTTACAGAGATTCTGTCAGAGCAGTAGTGACATGTTTGGTGTTTTGTATGAAGAAACCCTAAATGGCTTCCTGCAAGATGAGTTCAACACAGTGTTATTTCATTTTAAGAAAATGATAGTCATTCTGTTTGGCATAAACGGAAATATTAGAAAAGCCTTATATCAAGAGGTTCCTAATTAGCTACCAGCAATCTGGCTTCACAATAGTGTTCTTTCATTGAATGGATGTAATAGATACTTTGTAGTGAAATGTATGATAAGTCTCTTATGAAAAGGTTCCTAAACAGCTGCCTGCAATCTGGCTTCAGCACATTATATCATTGTCTCAAAGTGATATTCATTCAGTATGTCTTATATGGAAACGCTTGAAAGGGTGAACATGAAGAAGTTTCTAAATATATACAAGCAAGATTGTTTCTCCACAGTTTTCTTTCAGTGACTGAATGTTATGTATAGTCTGTCACGACTATTGTAAAATGTTTGATGAGTCTTATGTAGAAACGTTCCTAGATAGCTATCTGTGAGCTCTATTTAGCACAGTGTTCTTTCATTGTAGGAAAATGATACCCATTCATTATGGCATATACTGAAATGTGAGAAATGTCTTAAATACAAATGTTCCTAATAATAGCTTCAAGATGCTTTCACCACAGAGTTCTTTCAGTGAAACAATATTGCAGATATTCTGTGACACTTGTAGTGAAGTGTTAGTTAAAACTTACTTGCAAGCTGGATTCAGCACAGTGTTTCTTTCATTGTTTGAAACTCATATTCAATCAGAACAGCAAATATTGAAATGGTTATAATGACTAATATGAAGATGATCCTTAATGGCTGCAAGTAAGATGGTTTCACCACAGTTTTCTCTCAGTGAACAAATGCTATATATATTCTGTCCCGCATGCAATGAAATGCTTGTTAAGTCTTATATGAACATGTTCCTAAACAGCTACCCGCAAACTGGGCTTAGAACAGTGTTCTCACACTGTTAGTAATTGATAGGTCATCTGTAGGGCATATGCTGAAATGTTTGAAATGTCTTATGTGAATATGCCCCTAAACAGCTGTAAGCACATTTGTTTCACCAGAGTCCCTTTAGTGTCTGAATCTTATGGATATTTTTCAAGTCTGTAGTGTAATTTTTTAAGTATTTTATGAAGTTCTTCCTAAACGGATACTAGGAAACAAGGGTTCAGCTCATCCTCTTTCCTTGAGTGAATATTAAAATCATTCTGTCATGACCATAGCGCAATATTTGTTAAGACTTATAAAAAGATATTTCTAAAAGACAACTTTCCAGCTGGGTTCTTAACATTGTTCTTTCATTTTATGGAGGTGATAACCATTCTGGATGGAATACACTGAAACGTTTGAAAAGACTTGTATGAAGATACTCCTAAATAGCTACAAGCAATCTGGTTACACCACAGCGTTCTTTCATTTAATAAACTTTATATATAGTCTCCTATAGCTGTAGTGAAATGTTTTATATCATATATGAAAATGTTCCTACAGCTACCTGCAAGCTGGGATCAGCACACTGACTTTTCATTGTAATAAAGTGATAGTTACTTTGTATGGCATACACTGAAATGTCAGAAAAGACTTATATGAGTGTATTTCTAAAGAGATACAAGCAAGCTGGTTTCACAATAGTGATCTTTCATTGAATTAATGTAATAGATATTCTGTCGCACATGTTGTGAAATGTTCAATAAATCTTACATGAAAATGTTACTATAAGTCTACCTGAAAGCTGAGTTAAGTACAATGTTTTTTCATTTTAAGAAAGTATAGCTGTTCTCTATGGCTCATACTGAAATGCTACAAAAGACTTACATGAAGATGTTCCTTAAAAGCTACAAGGAAGTTGGTTTCACCACAGCATTCTTTCAATGAGTGAATGTTATAGATATTCCATCATGCCCGTAGTGAAATGTTTGATAGGACTTATTTGAAGATTCCCCTAAACAGCTGCAAGCAAGGTGTTTTCACCACAGTGTTCATTCAGAAAATGAATGTTATACGTATTTCTGTCATGCCTCAAGAGAACTATTTGATGTCTTATGTGAGAGTGTTCCTGAACAGCTACAAGCAAGCTTTTTCAACATAGTGTGGTTTCCTTGAATGAATGTTATGGATATCATGTTGCGGCTGTAGAGAAACGTTTGATAAGACATAAATGAAATGCTCATAAAGAGCCACTGGTTTCATCAGAACGTTCTTTCTGGATATGGAAGTGATAGCCATTCTGTAGGCATAATGAAGTGTTTGAAGAGCCTTATACGAAGACATTCCCAAGGCGCCAGAAGTAATCTGGCTTCACCACAGTGTTCTTTCAGTGAACGAGTGTTATAGCTAGTCTGTCATGCCTGTAGTGAAATGTTTAATAAGTCTTATATGAAGAGGTTTCAAACAGCCGCCAGCAAGCCGGGTTTAGCACAGTGTCCTTTAACTGTAAGTAAGTGAGAGCCATTCTGTATGGCATATACTTAAATGTTAGAGAGGTCTTATATGAAGATGTTCCTAAATAGAATCCAACAAGATGTGTTCAGGACAGAATAATTTCATCATAAGATAGTGACAGCCGTTTAGTATGGCATATACTGAAATGCTGAAAAGGACTGAAATGAAGATCTTCCTTAACAGTAAAACCAAGCCACTTTCACCATAGTGTTCTTTCATTGAATGGATGTAATAGATATTCTGTCATGCCTGTAGTTAAATGTTCAATAGGTCTTACATAAAAATACTCCTAATAATCTACCTGAAAGCTATTAAACACAACCTTCTTTCCTTGTAAGAAGGGTATGGCCATGCTGTATGCCATATACTGAAATGCTTGAAAAGCTTTATACGAAGATGTTCCTCAACAGTTACAAGAAAACTGCTTTCATCCCTGTGTTCGTTCAATGAGTGAATGTTTAGAGATTCTGTCATTCCTGCAAAGGAATGTTTAATAAGTCTTACATGAAGATGTTTCTAAACAGCTACAAGGAAATTTTTTTAAATATAGCGTTATTACATTGAATAAACATTAAAGATATCCTGTCATGGCTGTAGGCAAATGTCTGATAAGACTTGAGCAAAATATTAATAAACAATTACTTGCAAGCTGGGTTCATCACAGTATTCTTTCCTGGCTATGGAGATGATAGCCATTCTGTATGGCATAAAGTGATATGTTTGAAGAGCCTTCTTCGATTTATATTCTTAAACAGCTAACAAGCAAGATGGTTTCTTCACAGTGTTCTTTCAGTGAATGAATGTTCTAGATATTGTCACATCTGTGGTGAAATATTTGATATATGATGTTCCTAAACAGCTACCTATAAACTGGATTCAGCATGTGTTCTTTCATTTTGTGAAAATGATAGTCGCTCTGTGTGGAATATACTTAAGTATTTGAAGTGTATTATGTGCAGATGTTCCTAAACAGTGAAAAGAAGATGGTTTTTGCACAATTTTCTTTCAGATGACAAATGTTATAGACATTGTCACATCTGTAGTCAAATGTTTGATATGATTTATGTGAAAATATCCCTAAACAGCTACCTGTTGGCTTGATTAAGCACAATGCTCTTTCATTGTAAGAAAGTGATAGCTGTTCCATGTGGCATATACTGAAATGTTTGAAATGTCATATGTGAAGATGTTCCTTAAGAGCTACTTGCTAGGTGTTTTCAAGACAATGTTCTTTCAGTGAATGAATGTTGTAGATAGTCTATCACACCCGTAGCGAAATGCTGGATAAGTTTTATGAAGATGTCCCTAAGTAGCTACAAGCAAAATGGTTTCACAACAGTGTTCTTACAGACATTGAAGGTTATAGATATTCTGTCATGCCTGTAGTGAAATGTTTGATAAGACTTGCATGAACACTTACATGAAGATGTTTCTAAACAGCCACAAGCAAGCTTTTTCAACACAGTATTTCATTGAATGGATGTAATAATCATCACATTGTGGCTGCAGAGAAACGTTTGATAAGACACACACAAAATGTTCATAAATAGCATGTGCCAGCTGGTTGCATCACAATGTTGTTTAATTTAATGGAAGTGATCATCATTCTGTATAGCATATGATGTGTTTGAATAGCCTTATATAAAGATATTCCTAAAAACTTATGAGCAATCTGGTTTGACCAGAGTGTGTTCCTCAGTGAAGGAATCTTACAGAGATTCTGTCAGAGCAGTAGTGACATGTTTGGTGTTTTGTATGAAGAAACCCTAAATGGCTTCCTGCAAGATGAGTTCAACACAGTGTTATTTCATTTTAAGAAAATGATAGTCATTCTGTTTGGCATAAACTGAAATATTAGAAAAGCCTTATATCAAGAGGTTCCTAATTAGCTACCAGCAATCTGGCTTCACAATAGTGTTCTTTCATTGAATGGATGTAATAGATACTTTGTAGTGAAATGTATGATAAGTCTCTTATGAAAAGGTTCCTAAACAGCTGCCTGCAATCTGGCTTCAGCACATTATATCATTGTCTCAAAGTGATATTCATTCAGTATGTCTTATATGGAAACGCTTGAAAGGGTGACCATGAAGAAGTTTCTAAATATATACAAGCAAGATTGTTTCTCCACAGTTTTCTTTCAGTGACTGAATGTTATGTATAGTCTGTCACGACTATTGTAAAATGTTTGATAAGTCTTATGTAGAAACGTTCCTAGATAGCTATCTGTGAGCTCTATTTAGCACAGTGTTCTTTCATTGTAGGAAAATGATACCCATTCATTATGGCATATACTGAAATGTGAGAAATGTCTTAAATACAAATGTTCCTAATAATAGCTTCAAGATGCTTTCACCACAGAGTTCTTTCAGTGAAACAATATTGCAGATATTCTGTGACACTTGTAGTGAAGTGTTAGTTAAAACTTACTTGCAAGCTGGATTCAGCACAGTGTTTCTTTCATTGTTTGAAACTCATATTCAATCAGAACAGCAAATATTGAAATGGTTATAATGACTAATATGAAGATGATCCTTAATGGCTGCAAGTAAGATGGTTTCACCACAGTTTTCTCTCAGTGAACAAATGCTATATATATTCTGTCCCGCATGCAATGAAATGCTTGTTAAGTCTTATATGAACATGTTCCTAAACAGCTACCCGCAAACTGGGCTTAGAACAGTGTTCTCACACTGTTAGTAATTGATAGGTCATCTGTAGGGCATATGCTGAAATGTTTGAAATGTCTTATGTGAATATGCCCCTAAACAGCTGTAAGCACATTTGTTTCACCAGAGTCCCTTTAGTGTCTGAATCTTATGGATATTTTTCAAGTCTGTAGTGTAATTTTTTAAGTATTTTATGAAGTTCTTCCTAAACGGATACTAGGAAACAAGGGTTCAGCTCATCCTCTTTCCTTGAGTGAATATTAAAATCATTCTGTCATGACCATAGCGCAATATTTGTTAAGACTTATAAAAAGATATTTCTAAAAGACAACTTTCCAGCTGGGTTCTTAACATTGTTCTTTCATTTTATGGAGGTGATAACCATTCTGGATGGAATACACTGAAACGTTTGAAAAGACTTGTATGAAGATACTCCTAAATAGCTACAAGCAATCTGGTTACACCACAGCGTTCTTTCATTTAATAAACTTTATATATAGTCTCCTATAGCTGTAGTGAAATGTTTTATATCATATATGAAAATGTTCCTACAGCTACCTGCAAGCTGGGATCAGCACACTGACTTTTCATTGTAATAAAGTGATAGTTACTTTGTATGGCATACACTGAAATGTCAGAAAAGACTTATATGAGTGTATTTCTAAAGAGATACAAGCAAGCTGGTTTCACAATAGTGATCTTTCATTGAATTAATGTAATAGATATTCTGTCGCACATGTTGTGAAATGTTCAATAAATCTTACATGAAAATGTTACTATAAGTCTACCTGAAAGCTGAGTTAAGTACAATGTTTTTTCATTTTAAGAAAGTATAGCTGTTCTCTATGGCTCATACTGAAATGCTACAAAAGACTTACATGAAGATGTTCCTTAAAAGCTACAAGGAAGTTGGTTTCACCACAGCATTCTTTCAATGAGTGAATGTTATAGATATTCCATCATGCCCGTAGTGAAATGTTTGATAGGACTTATTTGAAGATTCCCCTAAACAGCTGCAAGCAAGGTGTTTTCACCACAGTGTTCATTCAGAAAATGAATGTTATACGTATTTCTGTCATGCCTCAAGAGAACTATTTGATGTCTTATGTGAGAGTGTTCCTGAACAGCTACAAGCAAGCTTTTTCAACATAGTGTGGTTTCCTTGAATGAATGTTATGGATATCATGTTGCGGCTGTAGAGAAACGTTTGATAAGACATAAATGAAATGCTCATAAAGAGCCACTGGTTTCATCAGAACGTTCTTTCTGGATATGGAAGTGATAGCCATTCTGTAGGCATAATGAAGTGTTTGAAGAGCCTTATACGAAGACATTCCCAAGGCGCCAGAAGTAATCTGGCTTCACCACAGTGTTCTTTCAGTGAACGAGTGTTATAGCTAGTCTGTCATGCCTGTAGTGAAATGTTTAATAAGTCTTATATGAAGAGGTTTCAAACAGCCGCCAGCAAGCCGGGTTTAGCACAGTGTCCTTTAACTGTAAGTAAGTGAGAGCCATTCTGTATGGCATATACTTAAATGTTAGAGAGGTCTTATATGAAGATGTTCCTAAATAGAATCCAACAAGATGTGTTCAGGACAGAATAATTTCATCATAAGATAGTGACAGCCGTTTAGTATGGCATATACTGAAATGCTGAAAAGCACTGAAATGAAGATCTTCCTTAACAGTAAAACCAAGCCACTTTCACCATAGTGTTCTTTCATTGAATGGATGTAATAGATATTCTGTCATGCCTGTAGTTAAATGTTCAATAGGTCTTACATAAAAATACTCCTAATAATCTACCTGAAAGCTATTAAACACAACCTTCTTTCCTTGTAAGAAGGGTATGGCCATGCTGTATGCCATATACTGAAATGCTTGAAAAGCTTTATACGAAGATGTTCCTCAACAGTTACAAGAAAACTGCTTTCATCCCTGTGTTCGTTCAATGAGTGAATGTTTAGAGATTCTGTCATTCCTGCAAAGGAATGTTTAATAAGTCTTACATGAAGATGTTTCTAAACAGCTACAAGGAAATTTTTTTAAATATAGCGTTATTACATTGAATAAACATTAAAGATATCCTGTCATGGCTGTAGGCAAATGTCTGATAAGACTTGAGCAAAATATTAATAAACAATTACTTGCAAGCTGGGTTCATCACAGTATTCTTTCCTGGCTATGGAGATGATAGCCATTCTGTATGGCATAAAGTGATATGTTTGAAGAGCCTTCGATTTATATTCTTAAACAGCTAACAAGCAAGATGGTTTCTTCACAGTGTTCTTTCAGTGAATGAATGTTCTAGATATTGTCACATCTGTGGTGAAATATTTGATATATGATGTTCCTAAACAGCTACCTATAAACTGGATTCAGCATGTGTTCTTTCATTTTGTGAAAATGATAGTCGCTCTGTGTGGAATATACTTAAGTATTTGAAGTGTATTATGTGCAGATGTTCCTAAACAGTGAAAAGAAGATGGTTTTTGCATAATTTTCTTTCAGATGACAAATGTTATAGACATTGTCACATCTGTAGTCAAATGTTTGATATGATTTATGTGAAAATATCCCTAAACAGCTACCTGTTGGCTTGATTAAGCACAATGCTCTTTCATTGTAAGAAAGTGATAGCTGTTCCATGTGGCATATACTGAAATGTTTGAAATGTCATATGTGAAGATGTTCCTTAAGAGCTACTTGCTAGGTGTTTTCAAGACAATGTTCTTTCAGTGAATGAATGTTGTAGATAGTCTATCACACCCGTAGCGAAATGCTGCATAAGTTTTATGAAGATGTCCCTAAGTAGCTACAAGCAAAATGGTTTCACAACAGTGTTCTTACAGACATTGAAGGTTATAGATATTCTGTCATGCCTGTAGTGAAATGTTTGATAAGACTTGCATGAACACTTACATGAAGATGTTTCTAAACAGCCACAAGCAAGCTTTTTCAACACAGTATTTCATTGAATGGATGTAATAATCATCACATTGTGGCTGCAGAGAAACGTTTGATAAGACACACACAAAATGTTCATAAATAGCATGTGCCAGCTGGTTGCATCACAATGTTGTTTAATTTAATGGAAGTGATCATCATTCTGTATAGCATATGATGTGTTTGAATAGCCTTATATAAAGATATTCCTAAAAACTTATGAGCAATCTGGTTTCACCAGAGTGTGTTCCTCAGTGAAGGAATCTTACAGAGATTCTGTCAGAGCAGTAGTGACATGTTTGGTGTTTTGTATGAAGAAACCCTAAATGGCTTCCTGCAAGATGAGTTCAACACAGTGTTATTTCATTTTAAGAAAATGATAGTCATTCTGTTTGGCATAAACTGAAATATTAGAAAAGCCTTATATCAAGAGGTTCCTAATTAGCTACCAGCAATCTGGCTTCACAATAGTGTTCTTTCATTGAATGGATGTAATAGATACTTTGTAGTGAAATGTATGATAAGTCTCTTATGAAAAGGTTCCTAAACAGCTGCCTGCAATCTGGCTTCAGCACATTATATCACTGTCTCAAAGTGATATTCATTCAGTATGTCTTATATGGAAACGCTTGAAATGGTGAACATGAAGAAGTTTCTAAATATATACAAGCAAGATTGTTTCTCCACAGTTTTCTTTCAGTGACTGAATGTTATGTATAGTCTGTCACGACTATTGTAAAATGTTTGATAAGTCTTATGTAAAAACGTTCCTAGATAGCTATCTGTGAGCTCTATTTAGCACAGTGTTCTTTCATTGTAGGAAAATGATACCCATTCATTATGGCATATACTGAAATGTGAGAAATGTCTTAAATACAAATGTTCCTAATAATAGCTTCAAGATGCTTTCACCACAGAGTTCTTTCAGTGAAACAATATTGCAGATATTCTGTGACACTTGTAGTGAAGTGTTAGTTAAAACTTACTTGCAAGCTGGATTCAGCACAGTGTTTCTTTCATTGTTTGAAACTCATATTCAATCAGAACAGCAAATATTGAAATGGTTATAATGACTAATATGAAGATGATCCTTAATGGCTGCAAGTAAGATGGTTTCACCACAGTTTTCTCTCAGTGAACAAATGCTATATATATTCTGTCCCGCATGCAATGAAATGTTTGTTAAGTCTTATATGAACATGTTCCTAAACAGCTACCCGCAAACTGGGCTTAGAACAGTGTTCTCACACTGTTAGTAATTGATAGGTCATCTGTAGGGCATATGCTGAAATGTTTGAAATGTCTTATGTGAATATGCCCCTAAACAGCTGTAAGCACATTTGTTTCACCAGAGTCCCTTTAGTGTCTGAATCTTATGGATATTTTTCAAGTCTGTAGTGTAATTTTTTAAGTATTTTATGAAGTTCTTCCTAAACAGATACTAGGAAACAAGGGTTCAGCTCATCCTTCTTTCCTTGAGTGAATATTAAAATCATTCTGTCATGACCATAGCGCAATATTTGTTAAGACTTATAAAAAGATATTTCTAAAAGACAACTTTCCAGCTGGGTTCTTAACATTGTTCTTTCATTTTATGGAAGTGATAACCATTCTGGATGGAATACACTGAAACGTTTGAAAAGACTTGTATGAAGATACTCCTAAATAGCTACAAGCAATCTGGTTACACCACAGCGTTCTTTCATTTAATAAACTTTATATATAGTCTCCTATAGCTGTAGTGAAATGTTTTATATCATATATGAAAATGTTCCTACAGCTACCTGCAAGCTGGGATCAGCACACTGACTTTTCATTGTAATAAAGTGATAGTTACTTTGTATGGCATACACTGAAATGTCAGAAAAGACTTATATGAGTGTATTTCTAAAGAGATACAAGCAAGCTGGTTTCACAATAGTGATCTTTCATTGAATTAATGTAATAGATATTCTGTCGCACATGTTGTGAAATGTTCAATAAATCTTACATGAAAATGTTACTATAAGTCTACCTGAAAGCTGAGTTAAGTACAATGTTTTTTCATTTTAAGAAAGTATAGCTGTTCTCTATGGCTCATACTGAAATGCTACAAAAAAAGACTTACATGAAGATGTTCCTTAAAAGCTACAAGGAAGTTGGTTTCACCACAGCATTCTTTCAATGAGTGAATGTTATAGATATTCCATCATGCCCGTAGTGAAATGTTTGATAGGACTTATTTGAAGATTCCCCTAAACAGCTGCAAGCAAGGTGTTTTCACCACAGTGTTCATTCAGAAAATGAATGTTATACGTATTTCTGTCATGCCTCAAGAGAACTATTTGATGTCTTATGTGAGAGTGTTCCTGAACAGCTACAAGCAAGCTTTTTCAACATAGTGTGGTTTCCTTGAATGAATGTTATGGATATCATGTTGCGGCTGTAGAGAAACGTTTGATAAGACATAAATGAAATGCTCATAAAGAGCCACTGGTTTCATCAGAACGTTCTTTCTGGATATGGAAGTGATAGCCATTCTGTAGGCATAATGAAGTGTTTGAAGAGCCTTATACGAAGACATTCCCAAGGCGCCAGAAGTAATCTGGCTTCACCACAGTGTTCTTTCAGTGAACGAGTGTTATAGCTAGTCTGTCATGCCTGTAGTGAAATGTTTAATAAGTCTTATATGAAGAGGTTTCAAACAGCCGCCAGCAAGCCGGGTTTAGCACAGTGTCCTTTAACTGTAAGTAAGTGAGAGCCATTCTGTATGGCATATACTTAAATGTTAGAGAGGTCTTATATGAAGATGTTCCTAAATAGAATCCAACAAGATGTGTTCAGGACAGAATAATTTCATCATAAGATAGTGACAGCCGTTTAGTATGGCATATACTGAAATGCTGAAAAGGACTGAAATGAAGATCTTCCTTAACAGTAAAACCAAGCCACTTTCACCATAGTGTTCTTTCATTGAATGGATGTAATAGATATTCTGTCATGCCTGTAGTTAAATGTTCAATAGGTCTTACATAAAAATACTCCTAATAATCTACCTGAAAGCTATTAAACACAACCTTCTTTCCTTGTAAGAAGGGTATGGCCATGCTGTATGCCATATACTGAAATGCTTGAAAAGCTTTATACGAAGATGTTCCTCAACAGTTACAAGAAAACTGCTTTCATCCCTGTGTTCGTTCAATGAGTGAATGTTTAGAGATTCTGTCATTCCTGCAAAGGAATGTTTAATAAGTCTTACATGAAGATGTTTCTAAACAGCTACAAGGAAATTTTTTTAAATATAGCGTTATTACATTGAATAAACATTAAAGATATCCTGTCATGGCTGTAGGCAAATGTCTGATAAGACTTGAGCAAAATATTAATAAACAATTACTTGCAAGCTGGGTTCATCACAGTATTCTTTCCTGGCTATGGAGATGATAGCCATTCTGTATGGCATAAAGTGATATGTTTGAAGAGCCTTCGATTTATATTCTTAAACAGCTAACAAGCAAGATGGTTTCTTCACAGTGTTCTTTCAGTGAATGAATGTTCTAGATATTGTCACATCTGTGGTGAAATATTTGATATATGATGTTCCTAAACAGCTACCTATAAACTGGATTCAGCATGTGTTCTTTCATTTTGTGAAAATGATAGTCGCTCTGTGTGGAATATACTTAAGTATTTGAAGTGTATTATGTGCAGATGTTCCTAAACAGTGAAAAGAAGATGGTTTTTGCATAATTTTCTTTCAGATAACAAATGTTATAGACATTGTCACATCTGTAGTCAAATGTTTGATATGATTTATGTGAAAATATCCCTAAACAGCTACCTGTTGGCTTGATTAAGCACAATGCTCTTTCATTGTAAGAAAGTGATAGCTGTTCCATGTGGCATATACTGAAATGTTTGAAATGTCATATGTGAAGATGTTCCTTAAGAGCTACTTGCTAGGTGTTTTCAAGACAATGTTCTTTCAGTGAATGAATGTTGTAGATAGTCTATCACACCCGTAGCGAAATGCTGGATAAGTTTTATGAAGATGTCCCTAAGTAGCTACAAGCAAAATGGTTTCACAACAGTGTTCTTACAGACATTGAAGGTTATAGATATTCTGTCATGCCTGTAGTGAAATGTTTGATAAGACTTGCATGAACACTTACGTGAAGATGTTTCTAAACAGCCACAAGCAAGCTTTTTCAACACAGTATTTCATTGAATGGATGTAATAATCATCACATTGTGGCTGCAGAGAAACGTTTGATAAGACACACACAAAATGTTCATAAATAGCATGTGCCAGCTGGTTGCATCACAATGTTGTTTAATTTAATGGAAGTGATCATCATTCTGTATAGCATATGATGTGTTTGAATAGCCTTATATAAAGATATTCCTAAAAACTTATGAGCAATCTGGTTTCACCAGAGTGTGTTCCTCAGTGAAGGAATCTTACAGAGATTCTGTCAGAGCAGTAGTGACATGTTTGGTGTTTTGTATGAAGAAACCCTAAATGGCTTCCTGCAAGATGAGTTCAACACAGTGTTATTTCATTTTAAGAAAATGATAGTCATTCTGTTTGGCATAAACTGAAATATTAGAAAAGCCTTATATCAAGAGGTTCCTAATTAGCTACCAGCAATCTGGCTTCACAATAGTGTTCTTTCATTGAATGGATGTAATAGATACTTTGTAGTGAAATGTATGATAAGTCTCTTATGAAAAGGTTCCTAAACAGCTGCCTGCAATCTGGCTTCAGCACATTATATCACTGTCTCAAAGTGATATTCATTCAGTATGTCTTATATGGAAACGCTTGAAATGGTGAACATGAAGAAGTTTCTAAATATATACAAGCAAGATTGTTTCTCCACAGTTTTCTTTCAGTGACTGAATGTTATGTATAGTCTGTCACGACTATTGTAAAATGTTTGATAAGTCTTATGTAAAAACGTTCCTAGATAGCTATCTGTGAGCTCTATTTAGCACAGTGTTCTTTCATTGTAGGAAAATGATACCCATTCATTATGGCATATACTGAAATGTGAGAAATGTCTTAAATACAAATGTTCCTAATAATAGCTTCAAGATGCTTTCACCACAGAGTTCTTTCAGTGAAACAATATTGCAGATATTCTGTGACACTTGTAGTGAAGTGTTAGTTAAAACTTACTTGCAAGCTGGATTCAGCACAGTGTTTCTTTCATTGTTGGAAACTCATATTCAATCAGAACAGCAAATATTGAAATGGTTATAATGACTAATATGAAGATGATCCTTAATGGCTGCAAGTAAGATGGTTTCACCACAGTTTTCTCTCAGTGAACAAATGCTATATATATTCTGTCCCGCATGCAATGAAATGTTTGTTAAGTCTTATATGAACATGTTCCTAAACAGCTACCCGCAAACTGGGCTTAGAACAGTGTTCTCACACTGTTAGTAATTGATAGGTCATCTGTAGGGCATATGCTGAAATGTTTGAAATGTCTTATGTGAATATGCCCCTAAACAGCTGTAAGCACATTTGTTTCACCAGAGTCCCTTTAGTGTCTGAATCTTATGGATATTTTTCAAGTCTGTAGTGTAATTTTTTAAGTATTTTATGAAGTTCTTCCTAAACAGATACTAGGAAACAAGGGTTCAGCTCATCCTTCTTTCCTTGAGTGAATATTAAAATCATTCTGTCATGACCATAGCGCAATATTTGTTAAGACTTATAAAAAGATATTTCTAAAAGACAACTTTCCAGCTGGGTTCTTAACATTGTTCTTTCATTTTATGGAAGTGATAACCATTCTGGATGGAATACACTGAAACGTTTGAAAAGACTTGTATGAAGATACTCCTAAATAGCTACAAGCAATCTGGTTACACCACAGCGTTCTTTCATTTAATAAACTTTATATATAGTCTCCTATAGCTGTAGTGAAATGTTTTATATCATATATGAAAATGTTCCTACAGCTACCTGCAAGCTGGGATCAGCACACTGACTTTTCATTGTAATAAAGTGATAGTTACTTTGTATGGCATACACTGAAATGTCAGAAAAGACTTATATGAGTGTATTTCTAAAGAGATACAAGCAAGCTGGTTTCACAATAGTGATCTTTCATTGAATTAATGTAATAGATATTCTGTCGCACATGTTGTGAAATGTTCAATAAATCTTACATGAAAATGTTACTATAAGTCTACCTGAAAGCTGAGTTAAGTACAATGTTTTTTCATTTTAAGAAAGTATAGCTGTTCTCTATGGCTCATACTGAAATGCTACAAAAAAAGACTTACATGAAGATGTTCCTTAAAAGCTACAAGGAAGTTGGTTTCACCACAGCATTCTTTCAATGAGTGAATGTTATAGATATTCCATCATGCCCGTAGTGAAATGTTTGATAGGACTTATTTGAAGATTCCCCTAAACAGCTGCAAGCAAGGTGTTTTCACCACAGTGTTCATTCAGAAAATGAATGTTATACGTATTTCTGTCATGCCTCAAGAGAACTATTTGATGTCTTATGTGAGAGTGTTCCTGAACAGCTACAAGCAAGCTTTTTCAACATAGTGTGGTTTCCTTGAATGAATGTTATGGATATCATGTTGCGGCTGTAGAGAAACGTTTGATAAGACATAAATGAAATGCTCATAAAGAGCCACTGGTTTCATCAGAACGTTCTTTCTGGATATGGAAGTGATAGCCATTCTGTAGGCATAATGAAGTGTTTGAAGAGCCTTATACGAAGACATTCCCAAGGCGCCAGAAGTAATCTGGCTTCACCACAGTGTTCTTTCAGTGAACGAGTGTTATAGCTAGTCTGTCATGCCTGTAGTGAAATGTTTAATAAGTCTTATATGAAGAGGTTTCAAACAGCCGCCAGCAAGCCGGGTTTAGCACAGTGTCCTTTAACTGTAAGTAAGTGAGAGCCATTCTGTATGGCATATACTTAAATGTTAGAGAGGTCTTATATGAAGATGTTCCTAAATAGAATCCAACAAGATGTGTTCAGGACAGAATAATTTCATCATAAGATAGTGACAGCCGTTTAGTATGGCATATACTGAAATGCTGAAAAGCACTGAAATGAAGATCTTCCTTAACAGTAAAACCAAGCCACTTTCACCATAGTGTTCTTTCATTGAATGGATGTAATAGATATTCTGTCATGCCTGTAGTTAAATGTTCAATAGGTCTTACATAAAAATACTCCTAATAATCTACCTGAAAGCTATTAAACACAACCTTCTTTCCTTGTAAGAAGGGTATGGCCATGCTGTATGCCATATACTGAAATGCTTGAAAAGCTTTATACGAAGATGTTCCTCAACAGTTACAAGAAAACTGCTTTCATCCCTGTGTTCGTTCAATGAGTGAATGTTTAGAGATTCTGTCATTCCTGCAAAGGAATGTTTAATAAGTCTTACATGAAGATGTTTCTAAACAGCTACAAGGAAATTTTTTTAAATATAGCGTTATTACATTGAATAAACATTAAAGATATCCTGTCATGGCTGTAGGCAAATGTCTGATAAGACTTGAGCAAAATATTAATAAACAATTACTTGCAAGCTGGGTTCATCACAGTATTCTTTCCTGGCTATGGAGATGATAGCCATTCTGTATGGCATAAAGTGATATGTTTGAAGAGCCTTCGATTTATATTCTTAAACAGCTAACAAGCAAGATGGTTTCTTCACAGTGTTCTTTCAGTGAATGAATGTTCTAGATATTGTCACATCTGTGGTGAAATATTTGATATATGATGTTCCTAAACAGCTACCTATAAACTGGATTCAGCATGTGTTCTTTCATTTTGTGAAAATGATAGTCGCTCTGTGTGGAATATACTTAAGTATTTGAAGTGTATTATGTGCAGATGTTCCTAAACAGTGAAAAGAAGATGGTTTTTGCATAATTTTCTTTCAGATAACAAATGTTATAGACATTGTCACATCTGTAGTCAAATGTTTGATATGATTTATGTGAAAATATCCCTAAACAGCTACCTGTTGGCTTGATTAAGCACAATGCTCTTTCATTGTAAGAAAGTGATAGCTGTTCCATGTGGCATATACTGAAATGTTTGAAATGTCATCTGTGAAGATGTTCCTTAAGAGCTACTTGCTAGGTGTTTTCAAGACAATGTTTTTTCAGTGAATGGATGTTGTAGATAGTCTATCACACCCGTAGCGAAATGCTGGATAAGTTTTATGAAGATGTCCCTAAGTAGCTACAAGCAAAATGGTTTCACAACAGTGTTCTTACAGACATTGAAGGTTATAGATATTCTGTCATGCCTGTAGTGAAATGTTTGATAAGACTTGCATGAACACTTACGTGAAGATGTTTCTAAACAGCCACAAGCAAGCTTTTTCAACACAGTATTTCATTGAATGGATGTAATAATCATCACATTGTGGCTGCAGAGAAACGTTTGATAAGACACACACAAAATGTTCATAAATAGCATGTGCCAGCTGGTTGCATCACAATGTTGTTTAATTTAATGGAAGTGATCATCATTCTGTATAGCATATGATGTGTTTGAATAGCCTTATATAAAGATATTCCTAAAAACTTATGAGCAATCTGGTTTCACCAGAGTGTGTTCCTCAGTGAAGGAATCTTACAGAGATTCTGTCAGAGCAGTAGTGACATGTTTGGTGTTTTGTATGAAGAAACCCTAAATGGCTTCCTGCAAGATGAGTTCAACACAGTGTTATTTCATTTTAAGAAAATGATAGTCATTCTGTTTGGCATAAACTGAAATATTAGAAAAGCCTTATATCAAGAGGTTCCTAATTAGCTACCAGCAATCTGGCTTCACAATAGTGTTCTTTCATTGAATGGATGTAATAGATACTTTGTAGTGAAATGTATGATAAGTCTCTTATGAAAAGGTTCCTAAACAGCTGCCTGCAATCTGGCTTCAGCACATTATATCACTGTCTCAAAGTGATATTCATTCAGTATGTCTTATATGGAAACGCTTGAAATGGTGACCATGAAGAAGTTTCTAAATATATACAAGCAAGATTGTTTCTCCACAGTTTTCTTTCAGTGACTGAATGTTATGTATAGTCTGTCACGACTATTGTAAAATGTTTGATAAGTCTTATGTAAAAACGTTCCTAGATAGCTATCTGTGAGCTCTATTTAGCACAGTGTTCTTTCATTGTAGGAAAATGATACCCATTCATTATGGCATATACTGAAATGTGAGAAATGTCTTAAATACAAATGTTCCTAATAATAGCTTCAAGATGCTTTCACCACAGAGTTCTTTCAGTGAAACAATATTGCAGATATTCTGTGACACTTGTAGTGAAGTGTTAGTTAAAACTTACTTGCAAGCTGGATTCAGCACAGTGTTTCTTTCATTGTTTGAAACTCATATTCAATCAGAACAGCAAATATTGAAATGGTTATAATGACTAATATGAAGATGATCCTTAATGGCTGCAAGTAAGATGGTTTCACCACAGTTTTCTCTCAGTGAACAAATGCTATATATATTCTGTCCCGCATGCAATGAAATGTTTGTTAAGTCTTATATGAACATGTTCCTAAACAGCTACCCGCAAACTGGGCTTAGAACAGTGTTCTCACACTGTTAGTAATTGATAGGTCATCTGTAGGGCATATGCTGAAATGTTTGAAATGTCTTATGTGAATATGCCCCTAAACAGCTGTAAGCACATTTGTTTCACCAGAGTCCCTTTAGTGTCTGAATCTTATGGATATTTTTCAAGTCTGTAGTGTAATTTTTTAAGTATTTTATGAAGTTCTTCCTAAACAGATACTAGGAAACAAGGGTTCAGCTCATCCTTCTTTCCTTGAGTGAATATTAAAATCATTCTGTCATGACCATAGCGCAATATTTGTTAAGACTTATAAAAAGATATTTCTAAAAGACAACTTTCCAGCTGGGTTCTTAACATTGTTCTTTCATTTTATGGAGGTGATAACCATTCTGGATGGAATACACTGAAACGTTTGAAAAGACTTGTATGAAGATACTCCTAAATAGCTACAAGCAATCTGGTTACACCACAGCGTTCTTTCATTTAATAAACTTTATATATAGTCTCCTATAGCTGTAGTGAAATGTTTTATATCATATATGAAAATGTTCCTACAGCTACCTGCAAGCTGGGATCAGCACACTGACTTTTCATTGTAATAAAGTGATAGTTACTTTGTATGGCATACACTGAAATGTCAGAAAAGACTTATATGAGTGTATTTCTAAAGAGATACAAGCAAGCTGGTTTCACAATAGTGATCTTTCATTGAATTAATGTAATAGATATTCTGTCGCACATGTTGTGAAATGTTCAATAAATCTTACATGAAAATGTTACTATAAGTCTACCTGAAAGCTGAGTTAAGTACAATGTTTTTTCATTTTAAGAAAGTATAGCTGTTCTCTATGGCTCATACTGAAATGCTACAAAAAAAGACTTACATGAAGATGTTCCTTAAAAGCTACAAGGAAGTTGGTTTCACCACAGCATTCTTTCAATGAGTGAATGTTATAGATATTCCATCATGCCCGTAGTGAAATGTTTGATAGGACTTATTTGAAGATTCCCCTAAACAGCTGCAAGCAAGGTGTTTTCACCACAGTGTTCATTCAGAAAATGAATGTTATACGTATTTCTGTCATGCCTCAAGAGAACTATTTGATGTCTTATGTGAGAGTGTTCCTGAACAGCTACAAGCAAGCTTTTTCAACATAGTGTGGTTTCCTTGAATGAATGTTATGGATATCATGTTGCGGCTGTAGAGAAACGTTTGATAAGACATAAATGAAATGCTCATAAAGAGCCACTGGTTTCATCAGAACGTTCTTTCTGGATATGGAAGTGATAGCCATTCTGTAGGCATAATGAAGTGTTTGAAGAGCCTTATACGAAGACATTCCCAAGGCGCCAGAAGTAATCTGGCTTCACCACAGTGTTCTTTCAGTGAACGAGTGTTATAGCTAGTCTGTCATGCCTGTAGTGAAATGTTTAATAAGTCTTATATGAAGAGGTTTCAAACAGCCGCCAGCAAGCCGGGTTTAGCACAGTGTCCTTTAACTGTAAGTAAGTGAGAGCCATTCTGTATGGCATATACTTAAATGTTAGAGAGGTCTTATATGAAGATGTTCCTAAATAGAATCCAACAAGATGTGTTCAGGACAGAATAATTTCATCATAAGATAGTGACAGCCGTTTAGTATGGCATATACTGAAATGCTGAAAAGCACTGAAATGAAGATCTTCCTTAACAGTAAAACCAAGCCACTTTCACCATAGTGTTCTTTCATTGAATGGATGTAATAGATATTCTGTCATGCCTGTAGTTAAATGTTCAATAGGTCTTACATAAAAATACTCCTAATAATCTACCTGAAAGCTATTAAACACAACCTTCTTTCCTTGTAAGAAGGGTATGGCCATGCTGTATGCCATATACTGAAATGCTTGAAAAGCTTTATACGAAGATGTTCCTCAACAGTTACAAGAAAACTGCTTTCATCCCTGTGTTCGTTCAATGAGTGAATGTTTAGAGATTCTGTCATTCCTGCAAAGGAATGTTTAATAAGTCTTACATGAAGATGTTTCTAAACAGCTACAAGGAAATTTTTTTAAATATAGCGTTATTACATTGAATAAACATTAAAGATATCCTGTCATGGCTGTAGGCAAATGTCTGATAAGACTTGAGCAAAATATTAATAAACAATTACTTGCAAGCTGGGTTCATCACAGTATTCTTTCCTGGCTATGGAGATGATAGCCATTCTGTATGGCATAAAGTGATATGTTTGAAGAGCCTTCGATTTATATTCTTAAACAGCTAACAAGCAAGATGGTTTCTTCACAGTGTTCTTTCAGTGAATGAATGTTCTAGATATTGTCACATCTGTGGTGAAATATTTGATATATGATGTTCCTAAACAGCTACCTATAAACTGGATTCAGCATGTGTTCTTTCATTTTGTGAAAATGATAGTCGCTCTGTGTGGAATATACTTAAGTATTTGAAGTGTATTATGTGCAGATGTTCCTAAACAGTGAAAAGAAGATGGTTTTTGCATAATTTTCTTTCAGATGACAAATGTTATAGACATTGTCACATCTGTAGTCAAATGTTTGATATGATTTATGTGAAAATATCCCTAAACAGCTACCTGTTGGCTTGATTAAGCACAATGCTCTTTCATTGTAAGAAAGTGATAGCTGTTCCATGTGGCATATACTGAAATGTTTGAAATGTCATCTGTGAAGATGTTCCTTAAGAGCTACTTGCTAGGTGTTTTCAAGACAATGTTTTTTCAGTGAATGGATGTTGTAGATAGTCTATCACACCCGTAGCGAAATGCTGGATAAGTTTTATGAAGATGTCCCTAAGTAGCTACAAGCAAAATGGTTTCACAACAGTGTTCTTACAGACATTGAAGGTTATAGATATTCTGTCATGCCTGTAGTGAAATGTTTGATAAGACTTGCATGAACACTTACGTGAAGATGTTTCTAAACAGCCACAAGCAAGCTTTTTCAACACAGTATTTCATTGAATGGATGTAATAATCATCACATTGTGGCTGCAGAGAAACGTTTGATAAGACACACACAAAATGTTCATAAATAGCATGTGCCAGCTGGTTGCATCACAATGTTGTTTAATTTAATGGAAGTGATCATCATTCTGTATAGCATATGATGTGTTTGAATAGCCTTATATAAAGATATTCCTAAAAACTTATGAGCAATCTGGTTTCACCAGAGTGTGTTCCTCAGTGAAGGAATCTTACAGAGATTCTGTCAGAGCAGTAGTGACATGTTTGGTGTTTTGTATGAAGAAACCCTAAATGGCTTCCTGCAAGATGAGTTCAACACAGTGTTATTTCATTTTAAGAAAATGATAGTCATTCTGTTTGGCATAAACTGAAATATTAGAAAAGCCTTATATCAAGAGGTTCCTAATTAGCTACCAGCAATCTGGCTTCACAATAGTGTTCTTTCATTGAATGGATGTAATAGATACTTTGTAGTGAAATGTATGATAAGTCTCTTATGAAAAGGTTCCTAAACAGCTGCCTGCAATCTGGCTTCAGCACATTATATCATTGTCTCAAAGTGATATTCATTCAGTATGTCTTATATGGAAACGCTTGAAATGGTGAACATGAAGAAGTTTCTAAATATATACAAGCAAGATTGTTTCTCCACAGTTTTCTTTCAGTGACTGAATGTTATGTATAGTCTGTCACGACTATTGTAAAATGTTTGATAAGTCTTATGTAAAAACGTTCCTAGATAGCTATCTGTGAGCTCTATTTAGCACAGTGTTCTTTCATTGTAGGAAAATGATACCCATTCATTATGGCATATACTGAAATGTGAGAAATGTCTTAAATACAAATGTTCCTAATAATAGCTTCAAGATGCTTTCACCACAGAGTTCTTTCAGTGAAACAATATTGCAGATATTCTGTGACACTTGTAGTGAAGTGTTAGTTAAAACTTACTTGCAAGCTGGATTCAGCACAGTGTTTCTTTCATTGTTTGAAACTCATATTCAATCAGAACAGCAAATATTGAAATGGTTATAATGACTAATATGAAGATGATCCTTAATGGCTGCAAGTAAGATGGTTTCACCACAGTTTTCTCTCAGTGAACAAATGCTATATATATTCTGTCCCGCATGCAATGAAATGTTTGTTAAGTCTTATATGAACATGTTCCTAAACAGCTACCCGCAAACTGGGCTTAGAACAGTGTTCTCACACTGTTAGTAATTGATAGGTCATCTGTAGGGCATATGCTGAAATGTTTGAAATGTCTTATGTGAATATGCCCCTAAACAGCTGTAAGCACATTTGTTTCACCAGAGTCCCTTTAGTGTCTGAATCTTATGGATATTTTTCAAGTCTGTAGTGTAATTTTTTAAGTATTTTATGAAGTTCTTCCTAAACAGATACTAGGAAACAAGGGTTCAGCTCATCCTTCTTTCCTTGAGTGAATATTAAAATCATTCTGTCATGACCATAGCGCAATATTTGTTAAGACTTATAAAAAGATATTTCTAAAAGACAACTTTCCAGCTGGGTTCTTAACATTGTTCTTTCATTTTATGGAAGTGATAACCATTCTGGATGGAATACACTGAAACGTTTGAAAAGACTTGTATGAAGATACTCCTAAATAGCTACAAGCAATCTGGTTACACCACAGCGTTCTTTCATTTAATAAACTTTATATATAGTCTCCTATAGCTGTAGTGAAATGTTTTATATCATATATGAAAATGTTCCTACAGCTACCTGCAAGCTGGGATCAGCACACTGACTTTTCATTGTAATAAAGTGACAGTTACTTTGTATGGCATACACTGAAATGTCAGAAAAGACTTATATGAGTGTATTTCTAAAGAGATACAAGCAAGCTGGTTTCACAATAGTGATCTTTCATTGAATTAATGTAATAGATATTCTGTCGCACATGTTGTGAAATGTTCAATAAATCTTACATGAAAATGTTACTATAAGTCTACCTGAAAGCTGAGTTAAGTACAATGTTTTTTCATTTTAAGAAAGTATAGCTGTTCTCTATGGCTCATACTGAAATGCTACAAAAGACTTACATGAAGATGTTCCTTAAAAGCTACAAGGAAGTTGGTTTCACCACAGCATTCTTTCAATGAGTGAATGTTATAGATATTCCATCATGCCCGTAGTGAAATGTTTGATAGGACTTATTTGAAGATTCCCCTAAACAGCTGCAAGCAAGGTGTTTTCACCACAGTGTTCATTCAGAAAATGAATGTTATACGTATTTCTGTCATGCCTCAAGAGAACTATTTGATGTCTTATGTGAGAGTGTTCCTGAACAGCTACAAGCAAGCTTTTTCAACATAGTGTGGTTTCCTTGAATGAATGTTATGGATATCATGTTGCGGCTGTAGAGAAACGTTTGATAAGACATAAATGAAATGCTCATAAAGAGCCACTGGTTTCATCAGAACGTTCTTTCTGGATATGGAAGTGATAGCCATTCTGTAGGCATAATGAAGTGTTTGAAGAGCCTTATACGAAGACATTCCCAAGGCGCCAGAAGTAATCTGGCTTCACCACAGTGTTCTTTCAGTGAACGAGTGTTATAGCTAGTCTGTCATGCCTGTAGTGAAATGTTTAATAAGTCTTATATGAAGAGGTTTCAAACAGCCGCCAGCAAGCCGGGTTTAGCACAGTGTCCTTTAACTGTAAGTAAGTGAGAGCCATTCTGTATGGCATATACTTAAATGTTAGAGAGGTCTTATATGAAGATGTTCCTAAATAGAATCCAACAAGATGTGTTCAGGACAGAATAATTTCATCATAAGATAGTGACAGCCGTTTAGTATGGCATATACTGAAATGCTGAAAAGGACTGAAATGAAGATCTTCCTTAACAGTAAAACCAAGCCACTTTCACCATAGTGTTCTTTCATTGAATGGATGTAATAGATATTCTGTCATGCCTGTAGTTAAATGTTCAATAGGTCTTACATAAAAATACTCCTAATAATCTACCTGAAAGCTATTAAACACAACCTTCTTTCCTTGTAAGAAGGGTATGGCCATGCTGTATGCCATATACTGAAATGCTTGAAAAGCTTTATACGAAGATGTTCCTCAACAGTTACAAGAAAACTGCTTTCATCCCTGTGTTCGTTCAATGAGTGAATGTTTAGAGATTCTGTCATTCCTGCAAAGGAATGTTTAATAAGTCTTACATGAAGATGTTTCTAAACAGCTACAAGGAAATTTTTTTAAATATAGCGTTATTACATTGAATAAACATTAAAGATATCCTGTCATGGCTGTAGGCAAATGTCTGATAAGACTTGAGCAAAATATTAATAAACAATTACTTGCAAGCTGGGTTCATCACAGTATTCTTTCCTGGCTATGGAGATGGTAGCCATTCTGTATGGCATAAAGTGATATGTTTGAAGAGCCTTCGATTTATATTCTTAAACAGCTAACAAGCAAGATGGTTTCTTCACAGTGTTCTTTCAGTGAATGAATGTTCTAGATATTGTCACATCTGTGGTGAAATATTTGATATATGATGTTCCTAAACAGCTACCTATAAACTGGATTCAGCATGTGTTCTTTCATTTTGTGAAAATGATAGTCGCTCTGTGTGGAATATACTTAAGTATTTGAAGTGTATTATGTGCAGATGTTCCTAAACAGTGAAAAGAAGATGGTTTTTGCACAATTTTCTTTCAGATGACAAATGTTATAGACATTGTCACATCTGTAGTCAAATGTTTGATATGATTTATGTGAAAATATCCCTAAACAGCTACCTGTTGGCTTGATTAAGCACAATGCTCTTTCATTGTAAGAAAGTGATAGCTGTTCCATGTGGCATATACTGAAATGTTTGAAATGTCATATGTGAAGATGTTCCTTAAGAGCTACTTGCTAGGTGTTTTCAAGACAATGTTCTTTCAGTGAATGAATGTTGTAGATAGTCTATCACACCCGTAGCGAAATGCTGGATAAGTTTTATGAAGATGTCCCTAAGTAGCTACAAGCAAAATGGTTTCACAACAGTGTTCTTACAGACATTGAAGGTTATAGATATTCTGTCATGCCTGTAGTGAAATGTTTGATAAGACTTGCATGAACACTTACATGAAGATGTTTCTAAACAGCCACAAGCAAGCTTTTTCAACACAGTATTTCATTGAATGGATGTAATAATCATCACATTGTGGCTGCAGAGAAACGTTTGATAAGACACGCACAAAATGTTCATAAATAGCATGTGCCAGCTGGTTGCATCACAATGTTGTTTAATTTAATGGAAGTGATCATCATTCTGTATAGCATATGATGTGTTTGAATAGCCTTATATAAAGATATTCCTAAAAACTTATGAGCAATCTGGTTTGACCAGAGTGTGTTCCTCAGTGAATGAATCTTACAGAGATTCTGTCAGAGCAGTAGTGACATGTTTGGTGTTTTGTATGAAGAAACCCTAAATGGCTTCCTGCAAGATGAGTTCAACACAGTGTTATTTCATTTTAAGAAAATGATAGTCATTCTGTTTGGCATAAACTGAAATATTAGAAAAGCCTTATATCAAGAGGTTCCTAATTAGCTACCAGCAATCTGGCTTCACAATAGTGTTCTTTCATTGAATGGATGTAATAGATACTTTGTAGTGAAATGTATGATAAGTCTCTTATGAAAAGGTTCCTAAACAGCTGCCTGCAATCTGGCTTCAGCACATTATATCATTGTCTCAAAGTGATATTCATTCAGTATGTCTTATATGGAAACGCTTGAAAGGGTGAACATGAAGAAGTTTCTAAATATATACAAGCAAGATTGTTTCTCCACAGTTTTCTTTCAGTGACTGAATGTTATGTATAGTCTGTCACGACTATTGTAAAATGTTTGATGAGTCTTATGTAGAAACGTTCCTAGATAGCTATCTGTGAGCTCTATTTAGCACAGTGTTCTTTCATTGTAGGAAAATGATACCCATTCATTATGGCATATACTGAAATGTGAGAAATGTCTTAAATACAAATGTTCCTAATAATAGCTTCAAGATGCTTTCACCACAGAGTTCTTTCAGTGAAACAATATTGCAGATATTCTGTGACACTTGTAGTGAAGTGTTAGTTAAAACTTACTTGCAAGCTGGATTCAGCACAGTGTTTCTTTCATTGTTTGAAACTCATATTCAATCAGAACAGCAAATATTGAAATGGTTATAATGACTAATATGAAGATGATCCTTAATGGCTGCAAGTAAGATGGTTTCACCACAGTTTTCTCTCAGTGAACAAATGCTATATATATTCTGTCCCGCATGCAATGAAATGTTTGTTAAGTCTTATATGAACATGTTCCTAAACAGCTACCCGCAAACTGGGCTTAGAACAGTGTTCTCACACTGTTAGTAATTGATAGGTCATCTGTAGGGCATATGCTGAAATGTTTGAAATGTCTTATGTGAATATGCCCCTAAACAGCTGTAAGCACATTTGTTTCACCAGAGTCCCTTTAGTGTCTGAATCTTATGGATATTTTTCAAGTCTGTAGTGTAATTTTTTAAGTATTTTATGAAGTTCTTCCTAAACAGATACTAGGAAACAAGGGTTCAGCTCATCCTTCTTTCCTTGAGTGAATATTAAAATCATTCTGTCATGACCATAGCGCAATATTTGTTAAGACTTATAAAAAGATATTTCTAAAAGACAACTTTCCAGCTGGGTTCTTAACATTGTTCTTTCATTTTATGGAAGTGATAACCATTCTGGATGGAATACACTGAAACGTTTGAAAAGACTTGTATGAAGATACTCCTAAATAGCTACAAGCAATCTGGTTACACCACAGCGTTCTTTCATTTAATAAACTTTATATATAGTCTCCTATAGCTGTAGTGAAATGTTTTATATCATATATGAAAATGTTCCTACAGCTACCTGCAAGCTGGGATCAGCACACTGACTTTTCATTGTAATAAAGTGATAGTTACTTTGTATGGCATACACTGAAATGTCAGAAAAGACTTATATGAGTGTATTTCTAAAGAGATACAAGCAAGCTGGTTTCACAATAGTGATCTTTCATTGAATTAATGTAATAGATATTCTGTCGCACATGTTGTGAAATGTTCAATAAATCTTACATGAAAATGTTACTATAAGTCTACCTGAAAGCTGAGTTAAGTACAATGTTTTTTCATTTTAAGAAAGTATAGCTGTTCTCTATGGCTCATACTGAAATGCTACAAAAAAAGACTTACATGAAGATGTTCCTTAAAAGCTACAAGGAAGTTGGTTTCACCACAGCATTCTTTCAATGAGTGAATGTTATAGATATTCCATCATGCCCGTAGTGAAATGTTTGATAGGACTTATTTGAAGATTCCCCTAAACAGCTGCAAGCAAGGTGTTTTCACCACAGTGTTCATTCAGAAAATGAATGTTATACGTATTTCTGTCATGCCTCAAGAGAACTATTTGATGTCTTATGTGAGAGTGTTCCTGAACAGCTACAAGCAAGCTTTTTCAACATAGTGTGGTTTCCTTGAATGAATGTTATGGATATCATGTTGCGGCTGTAGAGAAACGTTTGATAAGACATAAATGAAATGCTCATAAAGAGCCACTGGTTTCATCAGAACGTTCTTTCTGGATATGGAAGTGATAGCCATTCTGTAGGCATAATGAAGTGTTTGAAGAGCCTTATACGAAGACATTCCCAAGGCGCCAGAAGTAATCTGGCTTCACCACAGTGTTCTTTCAGTGAACGAGTGTTATAGCTAGTCTGTCATGCCTGTAGTGAAATGTTTAATAAGTCTTATATGAAGAGGTTTCAAACAGCCGCCAGCAAGCCGGGTTTAGCACAGTGTCCTTTAACTGTAAGTAAGTGAGAGCCATTCTGTATGGCATATACTTAAATGTTAGAGAGGTCTTATATGAAGATGTTCCTAAATAGAATCCAACAAGATGTGTTCAGGACAGAATAATTTCATCATAAGATAGTGACAGCCGTTTAGTATGGCATATACTGAAATGCTGAAAAGCACTGAAATGAAGATCTTCCTTAACAGTAAAACCAAGCCACTTTCACCATAGTGTTCTTTCATTGAATGGATGTAATAGATATTCTGTCATGCCTGTAGTTAAATGTTCAATAGGTCTTACATAAAAATACTCCTAATAATCTACCTGAAAGCTATTAAACACAACCTTCTTTCCTTGTAAGAAGGGTATGGCCATGCTGTATGCCATATACTGAAATGCTTGAAAAGCTTTATACGAAGATGTTCCTCAACAGTTACAAGAAAACTGCTTTCATCCCTGTGTTCGTTCAATGAGTGAATGTTTAGAGATTCTGTCATTCCTGCAAAGGAATGTTTAATAAGTCTTACATGAAGATGTTTCTAAACAGCTACAAGGAAATTTTTTTAAATATAGCGTTATTACATTGAATAAACATTAAAGATATCCTGTCATGGCTGTAGGCAAATGTCTGATAAGACTTGAGCAAAATATTAATAAACAATTACTTGCAAGCTGGGTTCATCACAGTATTCTTTCCTGGCTATGGAGATGATAGCCATTCTGTATGGCATAAAGTGATATGTTTGAAGAGCCTTCGATTTATATTCTTAAACAGCTAACAAGCAAGATGGTTTCTTCACAGTGTTCTTTCAGTGAATGAATGTTCTAGATATTGTCACATCTGTGGTGAAATATTTGATATATGATGTTCCTAAACAGCTACCTATAAACTGGATTCAGCATGTGTTCTTTCATTTTGTGAAAATGATAGTCGCTCTGTGTGGAATATACTTAAGTATTTGAAGTGTATTATGTGCAGATGTTCCTAAACAGTGAAAAGAAGATGGTTTTTGCATAATTTTCTTTCAGATAACAAATGTTATAGACATTGTCACATCTGTAGTCAAATGTTTGATATGATTTATGTGAAAATATCCCTAAACAGCTACCTGTTGGCTTGATTAAGCACAATGCTCTTTCATTGTAAGAAAGTGATAGCTGTTCCATGTGGCATATACTGAAATGTTTGAAATGTCATCTGTGAAGATGTTCCTTAAGAGCTACTTGCTAGGTGTTTTCAAGACAATGTTTTTTCAGTGAATGGATGTTGTAGATAGTCTATCACACCCGTAGCGAAATGCTGGATAAGTTTTATGAAGATGTCCCTAAGTAGCTACAAGCAAAATGGTTTCACAACAGTGTTCTTACAGACATTGAAGGTTATAGATATTCTGTCATGCCTGTAGTGAAATGTTTGATAAGACTTGCATGAACACTTACGTGAAGATGTTTCTAAACAGCCACAAGCAAGCTTTTTCAACACAGTATTTCATTGAATGGATGTAATAATCATCACATTGTGGCTGCAGAGAAACGTTTGATAAGACACACACAAAATGTTCATAAATAGCATGTGCCAGCTGGTTGCATCACAATGTTGTTTAATTTAATGGAAGTGATCATCATTCTGTATAGCATATGATGTGTTTGAATAGCCTTATATAAAGATATTCCTAAAAACTTATGAGCAATCTGGTTTCACCAGAGTGTGTTCCTCAGTGAAGGAATCTTACAGAGATTCTGTCAGAGCAGTAGTGACATGTTTGGTGTTTTGTATGAAGAAACCCTAAATGGCTTCCTGCAAGATGAGTTCAACACAGTGTTATTTCATTTTAAGAAAATGATAGTCATTCTGTTTGGCATAAACTGAAATATTAGAAAAGCCTTATATCAAGAGGTTCCTAATTAGCTACCAGCAATCTGGCTTCACAATAGTGTTCTTTCATTGAATGGATGTAATAGATACTTTGTAGTGAAATGTATGATAAGTCTCTTATGAAAAGGTTCCTAAACAGCTGCCTGCAATCTGGCTTCAGCACATTATATCACTGTCTCAAAGTGATATTCATTCAGTATGTCTTATATGGAAACGCTTGAAATGGTGAACATGAAGAAGTTTCTAAATATATACAAGCAAGATTGTTTCTCCACAGTTTTCTTTCAGTGACTGAATGTTATGTATAGTCTGTCACGACTATTGTAAAATGTTTGATAAGTCTTATGTAAAAACGTTCCTAGATAGCTATCTGTGAGCTCTATTTAGCACAGTGTTCTTTCATTGTAGGAAAATGATACCCATTCATTATGGCATATACTGAAATGTGAGAAATGTCTTAAATACAAATGTTCCTAATAATAGCTTCAAGATGCTTTCACCACAGAGTTCTTTCAGTGAAACAATATTGCAGATATTCTGTGACACTTGTAGTGAAGTGTTAGTTAAAACTTACTTGCAAGCTGGATTCAGCACAGTGTTTCTTTCATTGTTTGAAACTCATATTCAATCAGAACAGCAAATATTGAAATGGTTATAATGACTAATATGAAGATGATCCTTAATGGCTGCAAGTAAGATGGTTTCACCACAGTTTTCTCTCAGTGAACAAATGCTATATATATTCTGTCCCGCATGCAATGAAATGTTTGTTAAGTCTTATATGAACATGTTCCTAAACAGCTACCCGCAAACTGGGCTTAGAACAGTGTTCTCACACTGTTAGTAATTGATAGGTCATCTGTAGGGCATATGCTGAAATGTTTGAAATGTCTTATGTGAATATGCCCCTAAACAGCTGTAAGCACATTTGTTTCACCAGAGTCCCTTTAGTGTCTGAATCTTATGGATATTTTTCAAGTCTGTAGTGTAATTTTTTAAGTATTTTATGAAGTTCTTCCTAAACAGATACTAGGAAACAAGGGTTCAGCTCATCCTTCTTTCCTTGAGTGAATATTAAAATCATTCTGTCATGACCATAGCGCAATATTTGTTAAGACTTATAAAAAGATATTTCTAAAAGACAACTTTCCAGCTGGGTTCTTAACATTGTTCTTTCATTTTATGGAAGTGATAACCATTCTGGATGGAATACACTGAAACGTTTGAAAAGACTTGTATGAAGATACTCCTAAATAGCTACAAGCAATCTGGTTACACCACAGCGTTCTTTCATTTAATAAACTTTATATATAGTCTCCTATAGCTGTAGTGAAATGTTTTATATCATATATGAAAATGTTCCTACAGCTACCTGCAAGCTGGGATCAGCACACTGACTTTTCATTGTAATAAAGTGATAGTTACTTTGTATGGCATACACTGAAATGTCAGAAAAGACTTATATGAGTGTATTTCTAAAGAGATACAAGCAAGCTGGTTTCACAATAGTGATCTTTCATTGAATTAATGTAATAGATATTCTGTCGCACATGTTGTGAAATGTTCAATAAATCTTACATGAAAATGTTACTATAAGTCTACCTGAAAGCTGAGTTAAGTACAATGTTTTTTCATTTTAAGAAAGTATAGCTGTTCTCTATGGCTCATACTGAAATGCTACAAAAAAAGACTTACATGAAGATGTTCCTTAAAAGCTACAAGGAAGTTGGTTTCACCACAGCATTCTTTCAATGAGTGAATGTTATAGATATTCCATCATGCCCGTAGTGAAATGTTTGATAGGACTTATTTGAAGATTCCCCTAAACAGCTGCAAGCAAGGTGTTTTCACCACAGTGTTCATTCAGAAAATGAATGTTATACGTATTTCTGTCATGCCTCAAGAGAACTATTTGATGTCTTATGTGAGAGTGTTCCTGAACAGCTACAAGCAAGCTTTTTCAACATAGTGTGGTTTCCTTGAATGAATGTTATGGATATCATGTTGCGGCTGTAGAGAAACGTTTGATAAGACATAAATGAAATGCTCATAAAGAGCCACTGGTTTCATCAGAACGTTCTTTCTGGATATGGAAGTGATAGCCATTCTGTAGGCATAATGAAGTGTTTGAAGAGCCTTATACGAAGACATTCCCAAGGCGCCAGAAGTAATCTGGCTTCACCACAGTGTTCTTTCAGTGAACGAGTGTTATAGCTAGTCTGTCATGCCTGTAGTGAAATGTTTAATAAGTCTTATATGAAGAGGTTTCAAACAGCCGCCAGCAAGCCGGGTTTAGCACAGTGTCCTTTAACTGTAAGTAAGTGAGAGCCATTCTGTATGGCATATACTTAAATGTTAGAGAGGTCTTATATGAAGATGTTCCTAAATAGAATCCAACAAGATGTGTTCAGGACAGAATAATTTCATCATAAGATAGTGACAGCCGTTTAGTATGGCATATACTGAAATGCTGAAAAGCACTGAAATGAAGATCTTCCTTAACAGTAAAACCAAGCCACTTTCACCATAGTGTTCTTTCATTGAATGGATGTAATAGATATTCTGTCATGCCTGTAGTTAAATGTTCAATAGGTCTTACATAAAAATACTCCTAATAATCTACCTGAAAGCTATTAAACACAACCTTCTTTCCTTGTAAGAAGGGTATGGCCATGCTGTATGCCATATACTGAAATGCTTGAAAAGCTTTATACGAAGATGTTCCTCAACAGTTACAAGAAAACTGCTTTCATCCCTGTGTTCGTTCAATGAGTGAATGTTTAGAGATTCTGTCATTCCTGCAAAGGAATGTTTAATAAGTCTTACATGAAGATGTTTCTAAACAGCTACAAGGAAATTTTTTTAAATATAGCGTTATTACATTGAATAAACATTAAAGATATCCTGTCATGGCTGTAGGCAAATGTCTGATAAGACTTGAGCAAAATATTAATAAACAATTACTTGCAAGCTGGGTTCATCACAGTATTCTTTCCTGGCTATGGAGATGATAGCCATTCTGTATGGCATAAAGTGATATGTTTGAAGAGCCTTCGATTTATATTCTTAAACAGCTAACAAGCAAGATGGTTTCTTCACAGTGTTCTTTCAGTGAATGAATGTTCTAGATATTGTCACATCTGTGGTGAAATATTTGATATATGATGTTCCTAAACAGCTACCTATAAACTGGATTCAGCATGTGTTCTTTCATTTTGTGAAAATGATAGTCGCTCTGTGTGGAATATACTTAAGTATTTGAAGTGTATTATGTGCAGATGTTCCTAAACAGTGAAAAGAAGATGGTTTTTGCATAATTTTCTTTCAGATAACAAATGTTATAGACATTGTCACATCTGTAGTCAAATGTTTGATATGATTTATGTGAAAATATCCCTAAACAGCTACCTGTTGGCTTGATTAAGCACAATGCTCTTTCATTGTAAGAAAGTGATAGCTGTTCCATGTGGCATATACTGAAATGTTTGAAATGTCATCTGTGAAGATGTTCCTTAAGAGCTACTTGCTAGGTGTTTTCAAGACAATGTTTTTTCAGTGAATGGATGTTGTAGATAGTCTATCACACCCGTAGCGAAATGCTGGATAAGTTTTATGAAGATGTCCCTAAGTAGCTACAAGCAAAATGGTTTCACAACAGTGTTCTTACAGACATTGAAGGTTATAGATATTCTGTCATGCCTGTAGTGAAATGTTTGATAAGACTTGCATGAACACTTACGTGAAGATGTTTCTAAACAGCCACAAGCAAGCTTTTTCAACACAGTATTTCATTGAATGGATGTAATAATCATCACATTGTGGCTGCAGAGAAACGTTTGATAAGACACACACAAAATGTTCATAAATAGCATGTGCCAGCTGGTTGCATCACAATGTTGTTTAATTTAATGGAAGTGATCATCATTCTGTATAGCATATGATGTGTTTGAATAGCCTTATATAAAGATATTCCTAAAAACTTATGAGCAATCTGGTTTCACCAGAGTGTGTTCCTCAGTGAAGGAATCTTACAGAGATTCTGTCAGAGCAGTAGTGACATGTTTGGTGTTTTGTATGAAGAAACCCTAAATGGCTTCCTGCAAGATGAGTTCAACACAGTGTTATTTCATTTTAAGAAAATGATAGTCATTCTGTTTGGCATAAACTGAAATATTAGAAAAGCCTTATATCAAGAGGTTCCTAATTAGCTACCAGCAATCTGGCTTCACAATAGTGTTCTTTCATTGAATGGATGTAATAGATACTTTGTAGTGAAATGTATGATAAGTCTCTTATGAAAAGGTTCCTAAACAGCTGCCTGCAATCTGGCTTCAGCACATTATATCATTGTCTCAAAGTGATATTCATTCAGTATGTCTTATATGGAAACGCTTGAAATGGTGAACATGAAGAAGTTTCTAAATATATACAAGCAAGATTGTTTCTCCACAGTTTTCTTTCAGTGACTGAATGTTATGTATAGTCTGTCACGACTATTGTAAAATGTTTGATAAGTCTTATGTAAAAACGTTCCTAGATAGCTATCTGTGAGCTCTATTTAGCACAGTGTTCTTTCATTGTAGGAAAATGATACCCATTCATTATGGCATATACTGAAATGTGAGAAATGTCTTAAATACAAATGTTCCTAATAATAGCTTCAAGATGCTTTCACCACAGAGTTCTTTCAGTGAAACAATATTGCAGATATTCTGTGACACTTGTAGTGAAGTGTTAGTTAAAACTTACTTGCAAGCTGGATTCAGCACAGTGTTTCTTTCATTGTTTGAAACTCATATTCAATCAGAACAGCAAATATTGAAATGGTTATAATGACTAATATGAAGATGATCCTTAATGGCTGCAAGTAAGATGGTTTCACCACAGTTTTCTCTCAGTGAACAAATGCTATATATATTCTGTCCCGCATGCAATGAAATGTTTGTTAAGTCTTATATGAACATGTTCCTAAACAGCTACCCGCAAACTGGGCTTAGAACAGTGTTCTCACACTGTTAGTAATTGATAGGTCATCTGTAGGGCATATGCTGAAATGTTTGAAATGTCTTATGTGAATATGCCCCTAAACAGCTGTAAGCACATTTGTTTCACCAGAGTCCCTTTAGTGTCTGAATCTTATGGATATTTTTCAAGTCTGTAGTGTAATTTTTTAAGTATTTTATGAAGTTCTTCCTAAACAGATACTAGGAAACAAGGGTTCAGCTCATCCTTCTTTCCTTGAGTGAATATTAAAATCATTCTGTCATGACCATAGCGCAATATTTGTTAAGACTTATAAAAAGATATTTCTAAAAGACAACTTTCCAGCTGGGTTCTTAACATTGTTCTTTCATTTTATGGAAGTGATAACCATTCTGGATGGAATACACTGAAACGTTTGAAAAGACTTGTATGAAGATACTCCTAAATAGCTACAAGCAATCTGGTTACACCACAGCGTTCTTTCATTTAATAAACTTTATATATAGTCTCCTATAGCTGTAGTGAAATGTTTTATATCATATATGAAAATGTTCCTACAGCTACCTGCAAGCTGGGATCAGCACACTGACTTTTCATTGTAATAAAGTGACAGTTACTTTGTATGGCATACACTGAAATGTCAGAAAAGACTTATATGAGTGTATTTCTAAAGAGATACAAGCAAGCTGGTTTCACAATAGTGATCTTTCATTGAATTAATGTAATAGATATTCTGTCGCACATGTTGTGAAATGTTCAATAAATCTTACATGAAAATGTTACTATAAGTCTACCTGAAAGCTGAGTTAAGTACAATGTTTTTTCATTTTAAGAAAGTATAGCTGTTCTCTATGGCTCATACTGAAATGCTACAAAAGACTTACATGAAGATGTTCCTTAAAAGCTACAAGGAAGTTGGTTTCACCACAGCATTCTTTCAATGAGTGAATGTTATAGATATTCCATCATGCCCGTAGTGAAATGTTTGATAGGACTTATTTGAAGATTCCCCTAAACAGCTGCAAGCAAGGTGTTTTCACCACAGTGTTCATTCAGAAAATGAATGTTATACGTATTTCTGTCATGCCTCAAGAGAACTATTTGATGTCTTATGTGAGAGTGTTCCTGAACAGCTACAAGCAAGCTTTTTCAACATAGTGTGGTTTCCTTGAATGAATGTTATGGATATCATGTTGCGGCTGTAGAGAAACGTTTGATAAGACATAAATGAAATGCTCATAAAGAGCCACTGGTTTCATCAGAACGTTCTTTCTGGATATGGAAGTGATAGCCATTCTGTAGGCATAATGAAGTGTTTGAAGAGCCTTATACGAAGACATTCCCAAGGCGCCAGAAGTAATCTGGCTTCACCACAGTGTTCTTTCAGTGAACGAGTGTTATAGCTAGTCTGTCATGCCTGTAGTGAAATGTTTAATAAGTCTTATATGAAGAGGTTTCAAACAGCCGCCAGCAAGCCGGGTTTAGCACAGTGTCCTTTAACTGTAAGTAAGTGAGAGCCATTCTGTATGGCATATACTTAAATGTTAGAGAGGTCTTATATGAAGATGTTCCTAAATAGAATCCAACAAGATGTGTTCAGGACAGAATAATTTCATCATAAGATAGTGACAGCCGTTTAGTATGGCATATACTGAAATGCTGAAAAGGACTGAAATGAAGATCTTCCTTAACAGTAAAACCAAGCCACTTTCACCATAGTGTTCTTTCATTGAATGGATGTAATAGATATTCTGTCATGCCTGTAGTTAAATGTTCAATAGGTCTTACATAAAAATACTCCTAATAATCTACCTGAAAGCTATTAAACACAACCTTCTTTCCTTGTAAGAAGGGTATGGCCATGCTGTATGCCATATACTGAAATGCTTGAAAAGCTTTATACGAAGATGTTCCTCAACAGTTACAAGAAAACTGCTTTCATCCCTGTGTTCGTTCAATGAGTGAATGTTTAGAGATTCTGTCATTCCTGCAAAGGAATGTTTAATAAGTCTTACATGAAGATGTTTCTAAACAGCTACAAGGAAATTTTTTTAAATATAGCGTTATTACATTGAATAAACATTAAAGATATCCTGTCATGGCTGTAGGCAAATGTCTGATAAGACTTGAGCAAAATATTAATAAACAATTACTTGCAAGCTGGGTTCATCACAGTATTCTTTCCTGGCTATGGAGATGGTAGCCATTCTGTATGGCATAAAGTGATATGTTTGAAGAGCCTTCGATTTATATTCTTAAACAGCTAACAAGCAAGATGGTTTCTTCACAGTGTTCTTTCAGTGAATGAATGTTCTAGATATTGTCACATCTGTGGTGAAATATTTGATATATGATGTTCCTAAACAGCTACCTATAAACTGGATTCAGCATGTGTTCTTTCATTTTGTGAAAATGATAGTCGCTCTGTGTGGAATATACTTAAGTATTTGAAGTGTATTATGTGCAGATGTTCCTAAACAGTGAAAAGAAGATGGTTTTTGCACAATTTTCTTTCAGATGACAAATGTTATAGACATTGTCACATCTGTAGTCAAATGTTTGATATGATTTATGTGAAAATATCCCTAAACAGCTACCTGTTGGCTTGATTAAGCACAATGCTCTTTCATTGTAAGAAAGTGATAGCTGTTCCATGTGGCATATACTGAAATGTTTGAAATGTCATATGTGAAGATGTTCCTTAAGAGCTACTTGCTAGGTGTTTTCAAGACAATGTTCTTTCAGTGAATGAATGTTGTAGATAGTCTATCACACCCGTAGCGAAATGCTGGATAAGTTTTATGAAGATGTCCCTAAGTAGCTACAAGCAAAATGGTTTCACAACAGTGTTCTTACAGACATTGAAGGTTATAGATATTCTGTCATGCCTGTAGTGAAATGTTTGATAAGACTTGCATGAACACTTACATGAAGATGTTTCTAAACAGCCACAAGCAAGCTTTTTCAACACAGTATTTCATTGAATGGATGTAATAATCATCACATTGTGGCTGCAGAGAAACGTTTGATAAGACACGCACAAAATGTTCATAAATAGCATGTGCCAGCTGGTTGCATCACAATGTTGTTTAATTTAATGGAAGTGATCATCATTCTGTATAGCATATGATGTGTTTGAATAGCCTTATATAAAGATATTCCTAAAAACTTATGAGCAATCTGGTTTGACCAGAGTGTGTTCCTCAGTGAATGAATCTTACAGAGATTCTGTCAGAGCAGTAGTGACATGTTTGGTGTTTTGTATGAAGAAACCCTAAATGGCTTCCTGCAAGATGAGTTCAACACAGTGTTATTTCATTTTAAGAAAATGATAGTCATTCTGTTTGGCATAAACTGAAATATTAGAAAAGCCTTATATCAAGAGGTTCCTAATTAGCTACCAGCAATCTGGCTTCACAATAGTGTTCTTTCATTGAATGGATGTAATAGATACTTTGTAGTGAAATGTATGATAAGTCTCTTATGAAAAGGTTCCTAAACAGCTGCCTGCAATCTGGCTTCAGCACATTATATCATTGTCTCAAAGTGATATTCATTCAGTATGTCTTATATGGAAACGCTTGAAAGGGTGAACATGAAGAAGTTTCTAAATATATACAAGCAAGATTGTTTCTCCACAGTTTTCTTTCAGTGACTGAATGTTATGTATAGTCTGTCACGACTATTGTAAAATGTTTGATGAGTCTTATGTAGAAACGTTCCTAGATAGCTATCTGTGAGCTCTATTTAGCACAGTGTTCTTTCATTGTAGGAAAATGATACCCATTCATTATGGCATATACTGAAATGTGAGAAATGTCTTAAATACAAATGTTCCTAATAATAGCTTCAAGATGCTTTCACCACAGAGTTCTTTCAGTGAAACAATATTGCAGATATTCTGTGACACTTGTAGTGAAGTGTTAGTTAAAACTTACTTGCAAGCTGGATTCAGCACAGTGTTTCTTTCATTGTTTGAAACTCATATTCAATCAGAACAGCAAATATTGAAATGGTTATAATGACTAATATGAAGATGATCCTTAATGGCTGCAAGTAAGATGGTTTCACCACAGTTTTCTCTCAGTGAACAAATGCTATATATATTCTGTCCCGCATGCAATGAAATGTTTGTTAAGTCTTATATGAACATGTTCCTAAACAGCTACCCGCAAACTGGGCTTAGAACAGTGTTCTCACACTGTTAGTAATTGATAGGTCATCTGTAGGGCATATGCTGAAATGTTTGAAATGTCTTATGTGAATATGCCCCTAAACAGCTGTAAGCACATTTGTTTCACCAGAGTCCCTTTAGTGTCTGAATCTTATGGATATTTTTCAAGTCTGTAGTGTAATTTTTTAAGTATTTTATGAAGTTCTTCCTAAACAGATACTAGGAAACAAGGGTTCAGCTCATCCTTCTTTCCTTGAGTGAATATTAAAATCATTCTGTCATGACCATAGCGCAATATTTGTTAAGACTTATAAAAAGATATTTCTAAAAGACAACTTTCCAGCTGGGTTCTTAACATTGTTCTTTCATTTTATGGAAGTGATAACCATTCTGGATGGAATACACTGAAACGTTTGAAAAGACTTGTATGAAGATACTCCTAAATAGCTACAAGCAATCTGGTTACACCACAGCGTTCTTTCATTTAATAAACTTTATATATAGTCTCCTATAGCTGTAGTGAAATGTTTTATATCATATATGAAAATGTTCCTACAGCTACCTGCAAGCTGGGATCAGCACACTGACTTTTCATTGTAATAAAGTGATAGTTACTTTGTACGGCATACACTGAAATGTCAGAAAAGACTTATATGAGTGTATTTCTAAAGAGATACAAGCAAGCTGGTTTCACAATAGTGATCTTTCATTGAATTAATGTAATAGATATTCTGTCGCACATGTTGTGAAATGTTCAATAAATCTTACATGAAAATGTTACTATAAGTCTACCTGAAAGCTGAGTTAAGTACAATGTTTTTTCATTTTAAGAAAGTATAGCTGTTCTCTATGGCTCATACTGAAATGCTACAAAAGACTTACATGAAGATGTTCCTTAAAAGCTACAAGGAAGTTGGTTTCACCACAGCATTCTTTCAATGAGTGAATGTTATAGATATTCCATCATGCCCGTAGTGAAATGTTTGATAGGACTTATTTGAAGATTCCCCTAAACAGCTGCAAGCAAGGTGTTTTCACCACAGTGTTCATTCAGAAAATGAATGTTATACGTATTTCTGTCATGCCTCAAGAGAACTATTTGATGTCTTATGTGAGAGTGTTCCTGAACAGCTACAAGCAAGCTTTTTCAACATAGTGTGGTTTCCTTGAATGAATGTTATGGATATCATGTTGCGGCTGTAGAGAAACGTTTGATAAGACATAAATGAAATGCTCATAAAGAGCCACTGGTTTCATCAGAACGTTCTTTCTGGATATGGAAGTGATAGCCATTCTGTAGGCATAATGAAGTGTTTGAAGAGCCTTATACGAAGACATTCCCAAGGCGCCAGAAGTAATCTGGCTTCACCACAGTGTTCTTTCAGTGAACGAGTGTTATAGCTAGTCTGTCATGCCTGTAGTGAAATGTTTAATAAGTCTTATATGAAGAGGTTTCAAACAGCCGCCAGCAAGCCGGGTTTAGCACAGTGTCCTTTAACTGTAAGTAAGTGAGAGCCATTCTGTATGGCATATACTTAAATGTTAGAGAGGTCTTATATGAAGATGTTCCTAAATAGAATCCAACAAGATGTGTTCAGGACAGAATAATTTCATCATAAGATAGTGACAGCCGTTTAGTATGGCATATACTGAAATGCTGAAAAGGACTGAAATGAAGATCTTCCTTAACAGTAAAACCAAGCCACTTTCACCATAGTGTTCTTTCATTGAATGGATGTAATAGATATTCTGTCATGCCTGTAGTTAAATGTTCAATAGGTCTTACATAAAAATACTCCTAATAATCTACCTGAAAGCTATTAAACACAACCTTCTTTCCTTGTAAGAAGGGTATGGCCATGCTGTATGCCATATACTGAAATGCTTGAAAAGCTTTATACGAAGATGTTCCTCAACAGTTACAAGAAAACTGCTTTCATCCCTGTGTTCGTTCAATGAGTGAATGTTTAGAGATTCTGTCATTCCCGCAAAGGAATGTTTAATAAGTCTTACATGAAGATGTTTCTAAACAGCTACAAGGAAATTTTTTTAAATATAGCGTTATTACATTGAATAAACATTAAAGATATCCTGTCATGGCTGTAGGCAAATGTCTGATAAGACTTGAGCAAAATATTAATAAACAATTACTTGCAAGCTGGGTTCATCACAGTATTCTTTCCTGGCTATGGAGATGGTAGCCATTCTGTATGGCATAAAGTGATATGTTTGAAGAGCCTTCGATTTATATTCTTAAACAGCTAACAAGCAAGATGGTTTCTTCACAGTGTTCTTTCAGTGAATGAATGTTCTAGATATTGTCACATCTGTGGTGAAATATTTGATATATGATGTTCCTAAACAGCTACCTATAAACTGGATTCAGCATGTGTTCTTTCATTTTGTGAAAATGATAGTCGCTCTGTGTGGAATATACTTAAGTATTTGAAGTGTATTATGTGCAGATGTTCCTAAACAGTGAAAAGAAGATGGTTTTTGCACAATTTTCTTTCAGATGACAAATGTTATAGACATTGTCACATCTGTAGTCAAATGTTTGATATGATTTATGTGAAAATATCCCTAAACAGCTACCTGTTGGCTTGATTAAGCACAATGCTCTTTCATTGTAAGAAAGTGATAGCTGTTCCATGTGGCATATACTGAAATGTTTGAAATGTCATATGTGAAGATGTTCCTTAAGAGCTACTTGCTAGGTGTTTTCAAGACAATGTTCTTTCAGTGAATGAATGTTGTAGATAGTCTATCACACCCGTAGCGAAATGCTGGATAAGTTTTATGAAGATGTCCCTAAGTAGCTACAAGCAAAATGGTTTCACAACAGTGTTCTTACAGACATTGAAGGTTATAGATATTCTGTCATGCCTGTAGTGAAATGTTTGATAAGACTTGCATGAACACTTACATGAAGATGTTTCTAAACAGCCACAAGCAAGCTTTTTCAACACAGTATTTCATTGAATGGATGTAATAATCATCACATTGTGGCTGCAGAGAAACGTTTGATAAGACACACACAAAATGTTCATAAATAGCATGTGCCAGCTGGTTGCATCACAATGTTGTTTAATTTAATGGAAGTGATCATCATTCTGTATAGCATATGATGTGTTTGAATAGCCTTATATAAAGATATTCCTAAAAACTTATGAGCAATCTGGTTTGACCAGAGTGTGTTCCTCAGTGAATGAATCTTACAGAGATTCTGTCAGAGCAGTAGTGACATGTTTGGTGTTTTGTATGAAGAAACCCTAAATGGCTTCCTGCAAGATGAGTTCAACACAGTGTTATTTCATTTTAAGAAAATGATAGTCATTCTGTTTGGCATAAACGGAAATATTAGAAAAGCCTTATATCAAGAGGTTCCTAATTAGCTACCAGCAATCTGGCTTCACAATAGTGTTCTTTCATTGAATGGATGTAATAGATACTTTGTAGTGAAATGTATGATAAGTCTCTTATGAAAAGGTTCCTAAACAGCTGCCTGCAATCTGGCTTCAGCACATTATATCATTGTCTCAAAGTGATATTCATTCAGTATGTCTTATATGGAAACGCTTGAAATGGTGAACATGAAGAAGTTTCTAAATATATACAAGCAAGATTGTTTCTCCACAGTTTTCTTTCAGTGACTGAATGTTATGTATAGTCTGTCACGACTATTGTAAAATGTTTGATAAGTCTTATGTAGAAACGTTCCTAGATAGCTATCTGTGAGCTCTATTTAGCACAGTGTTCTTTCATTGTAGGAAAATGATACCCATTCATTATGGCATATACTGAAATGTGAGAAATGTCTTAAATACAAATGTTCCTAATAATAGCTTCAAGATGCTTTCACCACAGAGTTCTTTCAGTGAAACAATATTGCAGATATTCTGTGACACTTGTAGTGAAGTGTTAGTTAAAACTTACTTGCAAGCTGGATTCAGCACAGTGTTTCTTTCATTGTTTGAAACTCATATTCAATCAGAACAGCAAATATTGAAATGGTTATAATGACTAATATGAAGATGATCCTTAATGGCTGCAAGTAAGATGGTTTCACCACAGTTTTCTCTCAGTGAACAAATGCTATATATATTCTGTCCCGCATGCAATGAAATGTTTGTTAAGTCTTATATGAACATGTTCCTAAACAGCTACCCGCAAACTGGGCTTAGAACAGTGTTCTCACACTGTTAGTAATTGATAGGTCATCTGTAGGGCATATGCTGAAATGTTTGAAATGTCTTATGTGAATATGCCCCTAAACAGCTGTAAGCACATTTGTTTCACCAGAGTCCCTTTAGTGTCTGAATCTTATGGATATTTTTCAAGTCTGTAGTGTAATTTTTTAAGTATTTTATGAAGTTCTTCCTAAACAGATACTAGGAAACAAGGGTTCAGCTCATCCTTCTTTCCTTGAGTGAATATTAAAATCATTCTGTCATGACCATAGCGCAATATTTGTTAAGACTTATAAAAAGATATTTCTAAAAGACAACTTTCCAGCTGGGTTCTTAACATTGTTCTTTCATTTTATGGAAGTGATAACCATTCTGGATGGAATACACTGAAACGTTTGAAAAGACTTGTATGAAGATACTCCTAAATAGCTACAAGCAATCTGGTTACACCACAGCGTTCTTTCATTTAATAAACTTTATATATAGTCTCCTATAGCTGTAGTGAAATGTTTTATATCATATATGAAAATGTTCCTACAGCTACCTGCAAGCTGGGATCAGCACACTGACTTTTCATTGTAATAAAGTGATAGTTACTTTGTACGGCATACACTGAAATGTCAGAAAAGACTTATATGAGTGTATTTCTAAAGAGATACAAGCAAGCTGGTTTCACAATAGTGATCTTTCATTGAATTAATGTAATAGATATTCTGTCGCACATGTTGTGAAATGTTCAATAAATCTTACATGAAAATGTTACTATAAGTCTACCTGAAAGCTGAGTTAAGTACAATGTTTTTTCATTTTAAGAAAGTATAGCTGTTCTCTATGGCTCATACTGAAATGCTACAAAAGACTTACATGAAGATGTTCCTTAAAAGCTACAAGGAAGTTGGTTTCACCACAGCATTCTTTCAATGAGTGAATGTTATAGATATTCCATCATGCCCGTAGTGAAATGTTTGATAGGACTTATTTGAAGATTCCCCTAAACAGCTGCAAGCAAGGTGTTTTCACCACAGTGTTCATTCAGAAAATGAATGTTATACGTATTTCTGTCATGCCTCAAGAGAACTATTTGATGTCTTATGTGAGAGTGTTCCTGAACAGCTACAAGCAAGCTTTTTCAACATAGTGTGGTTTCCTTGAATGAATGTTATGGATATCATGTTGCGGCTGTAGAGAAACGTTTGATAAGACATAAATGAAATGCTCATAAAGAGCCACTGGTTTCATCAGAACGTTCTTTCTGGATATGGAAGTGATAGCCATTCTGTAGGCATAATGAAGTGTTTGAAGAGCCTTATACGAAGACATTCCCAAGGCGCCAGAAGTAATCTGGCTTCACCACAGTGTTCTTTCAGTGAACGAGTGTTATAGCTAGTCTGTCATGCCTGTAGTGAAATGTTTAATAAGTCTTATATGAAGAGGTTTCAAACAGCCGCCAGCAAGCCGGGTTTAGCACAGTGTCCTTTAACTGTAAGTAAGTGAGAGCCATTCTGTATGGCATATACTTAAATGTTAGAGAGGTCTTATATGAAGATGTTCCTAAATAGAATCCAACAAGATGTGTTCAGGACAGAATAATTTCATCATAAGATAGTGACAGCCGTTTAGTATGGCATATACTGAAATGCTGAAAAGGACTGAAATGAAGATCTTCCTTAACAGTAAAACCAAGCCACTTTCACCATAGTGTTCTTTCATTGAATGGATGTAATAGATATTCTGTCATGCCTGTAGTTAAATGTTCAATAGGTCTTACATAAAAATACTCCTAATAATCTACCTGAAAGCTATTAAACACAACCTTCTTTCCTTGTAAGAAGGGTATGGCCATGCTGTATGCCATATACTGAAATGCTTGAAAAGCTTTATACGAAGATGTTCCTCAACAGTTACAAGAAAACTGCTTTCATCCCTGTGTTCGTTCAATGAGTGAATGTTTAGAGATTCTGTCATTCCCGCAAAGGAATGTTTAATAAGTCTTACATGAAGATGTTTCTAAACAGCTACAAGGAAATTTTTTTAAATATAGCGTTATTACATTGAATAAACATTAAAGATATCCTGTCATGGCTGTAGGCAAATGTCTGATAAGACTTGAGCAAAATATTAATAAACAATTACTTGCAAGCTGGGTTCATCACAGTATTCTTTCCTGGCTATGGAGATGGTAGCCATTCTGTATGGCATAAAGTGATATGTTTGAAGAGCCTTCGATTTATATTCTTAAACAGCTAACAAGCAAGATGGTTTCTTCACAGTGTTCTTTCAGTGAATGAATGTTCTAGATATTGTCACATCTGTGGTGAAATATTTGATATATGATGTTCCTAAACAGCTACCTATAAACTGGATTCAGCATGTGTTCTTTCATTTTGTGAAAATGATAGTCGCTCTGTGTGGAATATACTTAAGTATTTGAAGTGTATTATGTGCAGATGTTCCTAAACAGTGAAAAGAAGATGGTTTTTGCACAATTTTCTTTCAGATGACAAATGTTATAGACATTGTCACATCTGTAGTCAAATGTTTGATATGATTTATGTGAAAATATCCCTAAACAGCTACCTGTTGGCTTGATTAAGCACAATGCTCTTTCATTGTAAGAAAGTGATAGCTGTTCCATGTGGCATATACTGAAATGTTTGAAATGTCATATGTGAAGATGTTCCTTAAGAGCTACTTGCTAGGTGTTTTCAAGACAATGTTCTTTCAGTGAATGAATGTTGTAGATAGTCTATCACACCCGTAGCGAAATGCTGGATAAGTTTTATGAAGATGTCCCTAAGTAGCTACAAGCAAAATGGTTTCACAACAGTGTTCTTACAGACATTGAAGGTTATAGATATTCTGTCATGCCTGTAGTGAAATGTTTGATAAGACTTGCATGAACACTTACATGAAGATGTTTCTAAACAGCCACAAGCAAGCTTTTTCAACACAGTATTTCATTGAATGGATGTAATAATCATCACATTGTGGCTGCAGAGAAACGTTTGATAAGACACACACAAAATGTTCATAAATAGCATGTGCCAGCTGGTTGCATCACAATGTTGTTTAATTTAATGGAAGTGATCATCATTCTGTATAGCATATGATGTGTTTGAATAGCCTTATATAAAGATATTCCTAAAAACTTATGAGCAATCTGGTTTGACCAGAGTGTGTTCCTCAGTGAAGGAATCTTACAGAGATTCTGTCAGAGCAGTAGTGACATGTTTGGTGTTTTGTATGAAGAAACCCTAAATGGCTTCCTGCAAGATGAGTTCAACACAGTGTTATTTCATTTTAAGAAAATGATAGTCATTCTGTTTGGCATAAACGGAAATATTAGAAAAGCCTTATATCAAGAGGTTCCTAATTAGCTACCAGCAATCTGGCTTCACAATAGTGTTCTTTCATTGAATGGATGTAATAGATACTTTGTAGTGAAATGTATGATAAGTCTCTTATGAAAAGGTTCCTAAACAGCTGCCTGCAATCTGGCTTCAGCACATTATATCATTGTCTCAAAGTGATATTCATTCAGTATGTCTTATATGGAAACGCTTGAAATGGTGAACATGAAGAAGTTTCTAAATATATACAAGCAAGATTGTTTCTCCACAGTTTTCTTTCAGTGACTGAATGTTATGTATAGTCTGTCACGACTATTGTAAAATGTTTGATAAGTCTTATGTAGAAACGTTCCTAGATAGCTATCTGTGAGCTCTATTTAGCACAGTGTTCTTTCATTGTAGGAAAATGATACCCATTCATTATGGCATATACTGAAATGTGAGAAATGTCTTAAATACAAATGTTCCTAATAATAGCTTCAAGATGCTTTCACCACAGAGTTCTTTCAGTGAAACAATATTGCAGATATTCTGTGACACTTGTAGTGAAGTGTTAGTTAAAACTTACTTGCAAGCTGGATTCAGCACAGTGTTTCTTTCATTGTTTGAAACTCATATTCAATCAGAACAGCAAATATTGAAATGGTTATAATGACTAATATGAAGATGATCCTTAATGGCTGCAAGTAAGATGGTTTCACCACAGTTTTCTCTCAGTGAACAAATGCTATATATATTCTGTCCCGCATGCAATGAAATGTTTGTTAAGTCTTATATGAACATGTTCCTAAACAGCTACCCGCAAACTGGGCTTAGAACAGTGTTCTCACACTGTTAGTAATTGATAGGTCATCTGTAGGGCATATGCTGAAATGTTTGAAATGTCTTATGTGAATATGCCCCTAAACAGCTGTAAGCACATTTGTTTCACCAGAGTCCCTTTAGTGTCTGAATCTTATGGATATTTTTCAAGTCTGTAGTGTAATTTTTTAAGTATTTTATGAAGTTCTTCCTAAACAGATACTAGGAAACAAGGGTTCAGCTCATCCTTCTTTCCTTGAGTGAATATTAAAATCATTCTGTCATGACCATAGCGCAATATTTGTTAAGACTTATAAAAAGATATTTCTAAAAGACAACTTTCCAGCTGGGTTCTTAACATTGTTCTTTCATTTTATGGAAGTGATAACCATTCTGGATGGAATACACTGAAACGTTTGAAAAGACTTGTATGAAGATACTCCTAAATAGCTACAAGCAATCTGGTTACACCACAGCGTTCTTTCATTTAATAAACTTTATATATAGTCTCCTATAGCTGTAGTGAAATGTTTTATATCATATATGAAAATGTTCCTACAGCTACCTGCAAGCTGGGATCAGCACACTGACTTTTCATTGTAATAAAGTGATAGTTACTTTGTATGGCATACACTGAAATGTCAGAAAAGACTTATATGAGTGTATTTCTAAAGAGATACAAGCAAGCTGGTTTCACAATAGTGATCTTTCATTGAATTAATGTAATAGATATTCTGTCGCACATGTTGTGAAATGTTCAATAAATCTTACATGAAAATGTTACTATAAGTCTACCTGAAAGCTGAGTTAAGTACAATGTTTTTTCATTTTAAGAAAGTATAGCTGTTCTCTATGGCTCATACTGAAATGCTACAAAAGACTTACATGAAGATGTTCCTTAAAAGCTACAAGGAAGTTGGTTTCACCACAGCATTCTTTCAATGAGTGAATGTTATAGATATTCCATCATGCCCGTAGTGAAATGTTTGATAGGACTTATTTGAAGATTCCCCTAAACAGCTGCAAGCAAGGTGTTTTCACCACAGTGTTCATTCAGAAAATGAATGTTATACGTATTTCTGTCATGCCTCAAGAGAACTATTTGATGTCTTATGTGAGAGTGTTCCTGAACAGCTACAAGCAAGCTTTTTCAACATAGTGTGGTTTCCTTGAATGAATGTTATGGATATCATGTTGCGGCTGTAGAGAAACGTTTGATAAGACATAAATGAAATGCTCATAAAGAGCCACTGGTTTCATCAGAACGTTCTTTCTGGATATGGAAGTGATAGCCATTCTGTAGGCATAATGAAGTGTTTGAAGAGCCTTATACGAAGACATTCCCAAGGCGCCAGAAGTAATCTGGCTTCACCACAGTGTTCTTTCAGTGAACGAGTGTTATAGCTAGTCTGTCATGCCTGTAGTGAAATGTTTAATAAGTCTTATATGAAGAGGTTTCAAACAGCCGCCAGCAAGCCGGGTTTAGCACAGTGTCCTTTAACTGTAAGTAAGTGAGAGCCATTCTGTATGGCATATACTTAAATGTTAGAGAGGTCTTATATGAAGATGTTCCTAAATAGAATCCAACAAGATGTGTTCAGGACAGAATAATTTCATCATAAGATAGTGACAGCCGTTTAGTATGGCATATACTGAAATGCTGAAAAGGACTGAAATGAAGATCTTCCTTAACAGTAAAACCAAGCCACTTTCACCATAGTGTTCTTTCATTGAATGGATGTAATAGATATTCTGTCATGCCTGTAGTTAAATGTTCAATAGGTCTTACATAAAAATACTCCTAATAATCTACCTGAAAGCTATTAAACACAACCTTCTTTCCTTGTAAGAAGGGTATGGCCATGCTGTATGCCATATACTGAAATGCTTGAAAAGCTTTATACGAAGATGTTCCTCAACAGTTACAAGAAAACTGCTTTCATCCCTGTGTTCGTTCAATGAGTGAATGTTTAGAGATTCTGTCATTCCTGCAAAGGAATGTTTAATAAGTCTTACATGAAGATGTTTCTAAACAGCTACAAGGAAATTTTTTTAAATATAGCGTTATTACATTGAATAAACATTAAAGATATCCTGTCATGGCTGTAGGCAAATGTCTGATAAGACTTGAGCAAAATATTAATAAACAATTACTTGCAAGCTGGGTTCATCACAGTATTCTTTCCTGGCTATGGAGATGGTAGCCATTCTGTATGGCATAAAGTGATATGTTTGAAGAGCCTTCGATTTATATTCTTAAACAGCTAACAAGCAAGATGGTTTCTTCACAGTGTTCTTTCAGTGAATGAATGTTCTAGATATTGTCACATCTGTGGTGAAATATTTGATATATGATGTTCCTAAACAGCTACCTATAAACTGGATTCAGCATGTGTTCTTTCATTTTGTGAAAATGATAGTCGCTCTGTGTGGAATATACTTAAGTATTTGAAGTGTATTATGTGCAGATGTTCCTAAACAGTGAAAAGAAGATGGTTTTTGCACAATTTTCTTTCAGATAACAAATGTTATAGACATTGTCACATCTGTAGTCAAATGTTTGATATGATTTATGTGAAAATATCCCTAAACAGCTACCTGTTGGCTTGATTAAGCACAATGCTCTTTCATTGTAAGAAAGTGATAGCTGTTCCATGTGGCATATACTGAAATGTTTGAAATGTCATATGTGAAGATGTTCCTTAAGAGCTACTTGCTAGGTGTTTTCAAGACAATGTTCTTTCAGTGAATGAATGTTGTAGATAGTCTATCACACCCGTAGCGAAATGCTGGATAAGTTTTATGAAGATGTCCCTAAGTAGCTACAAGCAAAATGGTTTCACAACAGTGTTCTTACAGACATTGAAGGTTATAGATATTCTGTCATGCCTGTAGTGAAATGTTTGATAAGACTTGCATGAACACTTACATGAAGATGTTTCTAAACAGCCACAAGCAAGCTTTTTCAACACAGTATTTCATTGAATGGATGTAATAATCATCACATTGTGGCTGCAGAGAAACGTTTGATAAGACACACACAAAATGTTCATAAATAGCATGTGCCAGCTGGTTGCATCACAATGTTGTTTAATTTAATGGAAGTGATCATCATTCTGTATAGCATATGATGTGTTTGAATAGCCTTATATAAAGATATTCCTAAAAACTTATGAGCAATCTGGTTTGACCAGAGTGTGTTCCTCAGTGAATGAATCTTACAGAGATTCTGTCAGAGCAGTAGTGACATGTTTGGTGTTTTGTATGAAGAAACCCTAAATGGCTTCCTGCAAGATGAGTTCAACACAGTGTTATTTCATTTTAAGAAAATGATAGTCATTCTGTTTGGCATAAACTGAAATATTAGAAAAGCCTTATATCAAGAGGTTCCTAATTAGCTACCAGCAATCTGGCTTCACAATAGTGTTCTTTCATTGAATGGATGTAATAGATACTTTGTAGTGAAATGTATGATAAGTCTCTTATGAAAAGGTTCCTAAACAGCTGCCTGCAATCTGGCTTCAGCACATTATATCATTGTCTCAAAGTGATATTCATTCAGTATGTCTTATATGGAAACGCTTGAAAGGGTGAACATGAAGAAGTTTCTAAATATATACAAGCAAGATTGTTTCTCCACAGTTTTCTTTCAGTGACTGAATGTTATGTATAGTCTGTCACGACTATTGTAAAATGTTTGATGAGTCTTATGTAGAAACGTTCCTAGATAGCTATCTGTGAGCTCTATTTAGCACAGTGTTCTTTCATTGTAGGAAAATGATACCCATTCATTATGGCATATACTGAAATGTGAGAAATGTCTTAAATACAAATGTTCCTAATAATAGCTTCAAGATGCTTTCACCACAGAGTTCTTTCAGTGAAACAATATTGCAGATATTCTGTGACACTTGTAGTGAAGTGTTAGTTAAAACTTACTTGCAAGCTGGATTCAGCACAGTGTTTCTTTCATTGTTTGAAACTCATATTCAATCAGAACAGCAAATATTGAAATGGTTATAATGACTAATATGAAGATGATCCTTAATGGCTGCAAGTAAGATGGTTTCACCACAGTTTTCTCTCAGTGAACAAATGCTATATATATTCTGTCCCGCATGCAATGAAATGTTTGTTAAGTCTTATATGAACATGTTCCTAAACAGCTACCCGCAAACTGGGCTTAGAACAGTGTTCTCACACTGTTAGTAATTGATAGGTCATCTGTAGGGCATATGCTGAAATGTTTGAAATGTCTTATGTGAATATGCCCCTAAACAGCTGTAAGCACATTTGTTTCACCAGAGTCCCTTTAGTGTCTGAATCTTATGGATATTTTTCAAGTCTGTAGTGTAATTTTTTAAGTATTTTATGAAGTTCTTCCTAAACAGATACTAGGAAACAAGGGTTCAGCTCATCCTTCTTTCCTTGAGTGAATATTAAAATCATTCTGTCATGACCATAGCGCAATATTTGTTAAGACTTATAAAAAGATATTTCTAAAAGACAACTTTCCAGCTGGGTTCTTAACATTGTTCTTTCATTTTATGGAAGTGATAACCATTCTGGATGGAATACACTGAAACGTTTGAAAAGACTTGTATGAAGATACTCCTAAATAGCTACAAGCAATCTGGTTACACCACAGCGTTCTTTCATTTAATAAACTTTATATATAGTCTCCTATAGCTGTAGTGAAATGTTTTATATCATATATGAAAATGTTCCTACAGCTACCTGCAAGCTGGGATCAGCACACTGACTTTTCATTGTAATAAAGTGACAGTTACTTTGTACGGCATACACTGAAATGTCAGAAAAGACTTATATGAGTGTATTTCTAAAGAGATACAAGCAAGCTGGTTTCACAATAGTGATCTTTCATTGAATTAATGTAATAGATATTCTGTCGCACATGTTGTGAAATGTTCAATAAATCTTACATGAAAATGTTACTATAAGTCTACCTGAAAGCTGAGTTAAGTACAATGTTTTTTCATTTTAAGAAAGTATAGCTGTTCTCTATGGCTCATACTGAAATGCTACAAAAGACTTACATGAAGATGTTCCTTAAAAGCTACAAGGAAGTTGGTTTCACCACAGCATTCTTTCAATGAGTGAATGTTATAGATATTCCATCATGCCCGTAGTGAAATGTTTGATAGGACTTATTTGAAGATTCCCCTAAACAGCTGCAAGCAAGGTGTTTTCACCACAGTGTTCATTCAGAAAATGAATGTTATACGTATTTCTGTCATGCCTCAAGAGAACTATTTGATGTCTTATGTGAGAGTGTTCCTGAACAGCTACAAGCAAGCTTTTTCAACATAGTGTGGTTTCCTTGAATGAATGTTATGGATATCATGTTGCGGCTGTAGAGAAACGTTTGATAAGACATAAATGAAATGCTCATAAAGAGCCACTGGTTTCATCAGAACGTTCTTTCTGGATATGGAAGTGATAGCCATTCTGTAGGCATAATGAAGTGTTTGAAGAGCCTTATACGAAGACATTCCCAAGGCGCCAGAAGTAATCTGGCTTCACCACAGTGTTCTTTCAGTGAACGAGTGTTATAGCTAGTCTGTCATGCCTGTAGTGAAATGTTTAATAAGTCTTATATGAAGAGGTTTCAAACAGCCGCCAGCAAGCCGGGTTTAGCACAGTGTCCTTTAACTGTAAGTAAGTGAGAGCCATTCTGTATGGCATATACTTAAATGTTAGAGAGGTCTTATATGAAGATGTTCCTAAATAGAATCCAACAAGATGTGTTCAGGACAGAATAATTTCATCATAAGATAGTGACAGCCGTTTAGTATGGCATATACTGAAATGCTGAAAAGGACTGAAATGAAGATCTTCCTTAACAGTAAAACCAAGCCACTTTCACCATAGTGTTCTTTCATTGAATGGATGTAATAGATATTCTGTCATGCCTGTAGTTAAATGTTCAATAGGTCTTACATAAAAATACTCCTAATAATCTACCTGAAAGCTATTAAACACAACCTTCTTTCCTTGTAAGAAGGGTATGGCCATGCTGTATGCCATATACTGAAATGCTTGAAAAGCTTTATACGAAGATGTTCCTCAACAGTTACAAGAAAACTGCTTTCATCCCTGTGTTCGTTCAATGAGTGAATGTTTAGAGATTCTGTCATTCCCGCAAAGGAATGTTTAATAAGTCTTACATGAAGATGTTTCTAAACAGCTACAAGGAAATTTTTTTAAATATAGCGTTATTACATTGAATAAACATTAAAGATATCCTGTCATGGCTGTAGGCAAATGTCTGATAAGACTTGAGCAAAATATTAATAAACAATTACTTGCAAGCTGGGTTCATCACAGTATTCTTTCCTGGCTATGGAGATGGTAGCCATTCTGTAGGGCATAAAGTGATATGTTTGAAGAGCCTTCGATTTATATTCTTAAACAGCTAACAAGCAAGATGGTTTCTTCACAGTGTTCTTTCAGTGAATGAATGTTCTAGATATTGTCACATCTGTGGTGAAATATTTGATATATGATGTTCCTAAACAGCTACCTATAAACTGGATTCAGCATGTGTTCTTTCATTTTGTGAAAATGATAGTCGCTCTGTGTGGAATATACTTAAGTATTTGAAGTGTATTATGTGCAGATGTTCCTAAACAGTGAAAAGAAGATGGTTTTTGCACAATTTTCTTTCAGATGACAAATGTTATAGACATTGTCACATCTGTAGTCAAATGTTTGATATGATTTATGTGAAAATATCCCTAAACAGCTACCTGTTGGCTTGATTAAGCACAATGCTCTTTCATTGTAAGAAAGTGATAGCTGTTCCATGTGGCATATACTGAAATGTTTGAAATGTCATATGTGAAGATGTTCCTTAAGAGCTACTTGCTAGGTGTTTTCAAGACAATGTTCTTTCAGTGAATGAATGTTGTAGATAGTCTATCACACCCGTAGCGAAATGCTGGATAAGTTTTATGAAGATGTCCCTAAGTAGCTACAAGCAAAATGGTTTCACAACAGTGTTCTTACAGACATTGAAGGTTATAGATATTCTGTCATGCCTGTAGTGAAATGTTTGATAAGACTTGCATGAACACTTACATGAAGATGTTTCTAAACAGCCACAAGCAAGCTTTTTCAACACAGTATTTCATTGAATGGATGTAATAATCATCACATTGTGGCTGCAGAGAAACGTTTGATAAGACACACACAAAATGTTCATAAATAGCATGTGCCAGCTGGTTGCATCACAATGTTGTTTAATTTAATGGAAGTGATCATCATTCTGTATAGCATATGATGTGTTTGAATAGCCTTATATAAAGATATTCCTAAAAACTTATGAGCAATCTGGTTTGACCAGAGTGTGTTCCTCAGTGAATGAATCTTACAGAGATTCTGTCAGAGCAGTAGTGACATGTTTGGTGTTTTGTATGAAGAAACCCTAAATGGCTTCCTGCAAGATGAGTTCAACACAGTGTTATTTCATTTTAAGAAAATGATAGTCATTCTGTTTGGCATAAACGGAAATATTAGAAAAGCCTTATATCAAGAGGTTCCTAATTAGCTACCAGCAATCTGGCTTCACAATAGTGTTCTTTCATTGAATGGATGTAATAGATACTTTGTAGTGAAATGTATGATAAGTCTCTTATGAAAAGGTTCCTAAACAGCTGCCTGCAATCTGGCTTCAGCACATTATATCATTGTCTCAAAGTGATATTCATTCAGTATGTCTTATATGGAAACGCTTGAAAGGGTGAACATGAAGAAGTTTCTAAATATATACAAGCAAGATTGTTTCTCCACAGTTTTCTTTCAGTGACTGAATGTTATGTATAGTCTGTCACGACTATTGTAAAATGTTTGATGAGTCTTATGTAGAAACGTTCCTAGATAGCTATCTGTGAGCTCTATTTAGCACAGTGTTCTTTCATTGTAGGAAAATGATACCCATTCATTATGGCATATACTGAAATGTGAGAAATGTCTTAAATACAAATGTTCCTAATAATAGCTTCAAGATGCTTTCACCACAGAGTTCTTTCAGTGAAACAATATTGCAGATATTCTGTGACACTTGTAGTGAAGTGTTAGTTAAAACTTACTTGCAAGCTGGATTCAGCACAGTGTTTCTTTCATTGTTTGAAACTCATATTCAATCAGAACAGCAAATATTGAAATGGTTATAATGACTAATATGAAGATGATCCTTAATGGCTGCAAGTAAGATGGTTTCACCACAGTTTTCTCTCAGTGAACAAATGCTATATATATTCTGTCCCGCATGCAATGAAATGTTTGTTAAGTCTTATATGAACATGTTCCTAAACAGCTACCCGCAAACTGGGCTTAGAACAGTGTTCTCACACTGTTAGTAATTGATAGGTCATCTGTAGGGCATATGCTGAAATGTTTGAAATGTCTTATGTGAATATGCCCCTAAACAGCTGTAAGCACATTTGTTTCACCAGAGTCCCTTTAGTGTCTGAATCTTATGGATATTTTTCAAGTCTGTAGTGTAATTTTTTAAGTATTTTATGAAGTTCTTCCTAAACAGATACTAGGAAACAAGGGTTCAGCTCATCCTTCTTTCCTTGAGTGAATATTAAAATCATTCTGTCATGACCATAGCGCAATATTTGTTAAGACTTATAAAAAGATATTTCTAAAAGACAACTTTCCAGCTGGGTTCTTAACATTGTTCTTTCATTTTATGGAAGTGATAACCATTCTGGATGGAATACACTGAAACGTTTGAAAAGACTTGTATGAAGATACTCCTAAATAGCTACAAGCAATCTGGTTACACCACAGCGTTCTTTCATTTAATAAACTTTATATATAGTCTCCTATAGCTGTAGTGAAATGTTTTATATCATATATGAAAATGTTCCTACAGCTACCTGCAAGCTGGGATCAGCACACTGACTTTTCATTGTAATAAAGTGACAGTTACTTTGTACGGCATACACTGAAATGTCAGAAAAGACTTATATGAGTGTATTTCTAAAGAGATACAAGCAAGCTGGTTTCACAATAGTGATCTTTCATTGAATTAATGTAATAGATATTCTGTCGCACATGTTGTGAAATGTTCAATAAATCTTACATGAAAATGTTACTATAAGTCTACCTGAAAGCTGAGTTAAGTACAATGTTTTTTCATTTTAAGAAAGTATAGCTGTTCTCTATGGCTCATACTGAAATGCTACAAAAGACTTACATGAAGATGTTCCTTAAAAGCTACAAGGAAGTTGGTTTCACCACAGCATTCTTTCAATGAGTGAATGTTATAGATATTCCATCATGCCCGTAGTGAAATGTTTGATAGGACTTATTTGAAGATTCCCCTAAAGAGCTGCAAGCAAGGTGTTTTCACCACAGTGTTCATTCAGAAAATGAATGTTATACGTATTTCTGTCATGCCTCAAGAGAACTATTTGATGTCTTATGTGAGAGTGTTCCTGAACAGCTACAAGCAAGCTTTTTCAACATAGTGTGGTTTCCTTGAATGAATGTTATGGATATCATGTTGCGGCTGTAGAGAAACGTTTGATAAGACATAAATGAAATGCTCATAAAGAGCCACTGGTTTCATCAGAACGTTCTTTCTGGATATGGAAGTGATAGCCATTCTGTAGGCATAATGAAGTGTTTGAAGAGCCTTATACGAAGACATTCCCAAGGCGCCAGAAGTAATCTGGCTTCACCACAGTGTTCTTTCAGTGAACGAGTGTTATAGCTAGTCTGTCATGCCTGTAGTGAAATGTTTAATAAGTCTTATATGAAGAGGTTTCAAACAGCCGCCAGCAAGCCGGGTTTAGCACAGTGTCCTTTAACTGTAAGTAAGTGAGAGCCATTCTGTATGGCATATACTTAAATGTTAGAGAGGTCTTATATGAAGATGTTCCTAAATAGAATCCAACAAGATGTGTTCAGGACAGAATAATTTCATCATAAGATAGTGACAGCCGTTTAGTATGGCATATACTGAAATGCTGAAAAGGACTGAAATGAAGATCTTCCTTAACAGTAAAACCAAGCCACTTTCACCATAGTGTTCTTTCATTGAATGGATGTAATAGATATTCTGTCATGCCTGTAGTTAAATGTTCAATAGGTCTTACATAAAAATACTCCTAATAATCTACCTGAAAGCTATTAAACACAACCTTCTTTCCTTGTAAGAAGGGTATGGCCATGCTGTATGCCATATACTGAAATGCTTGAAAAGCTTTATACGAAGATGTTCCTCAACAGTTACAAGAAAACTGCTTTCATCCCTGTGTTCGTTCAATGAGTGAATGTTTAGAGATTCTGTCATTCCCGCAAAGGAATGTTTAATAAGTCTTACATGAAGATGTTTCTAAACAGCTACAAGGAAATTTTTTTAAATATAGCGTTATTACATTGAATAAACATTAAAGATATCCTGTCATGGCTGTAGGCAAATGTCTGATAAGACTTGAGCAAAATATTAATAAACAATTACTTGCAAGCTGGGTTCATCACAGTATTCTTTCCTGGCTATGGAGATGGTAGCCATTCTGTATGGCATAAAGTGATATGTTTGAAGAGCCTTCGATTTATATTCTTAAACAGCTAACAAGCAAGATGGTTTCTTCACAGTGTTCTTTCAGTGAATGAATGTTCTAGATATTGTCACATCTGTGGTGAAATATTTGATATATGATGTTCCTAAACAGCTACCTATAAACTGGATTCAGCATGTGTTCTTTCATTTTGTGAAAATGATAGTCGCTCTGTGTGGAATATACTTAAGTATTTGAAGTGTATTATGTGCAGATGTTCCTAAACAGTGAAAAGAAGATGGTTTTTGCATAATTTTCTTTCAGATGACAAATGTTATAGACATTGTCACATCTGTAGTCAAATGTTTGATATGATTTATGTGAAAATATCCCTAAACAGCTACCTGTTGGCTTGATTAAGCACAATGCTCTTTCATTGTAAGAAAGTGATAGCTGTTCCATGTGGCATATACTGAAATGTTTGAAATGTCATATGTGAAGATGTTCCTTAAGAGCTACTTGCTAGGTGTTTTCAAGACAATGTTCTTTCAGTGAATAAATGTTGTAGATAGTCTATCACACCCGTAGCGAAATGCTGGATAAGTTTTATGAAGATGTCCCTAAGTGGCTACAAGCAAAATGGTTTCACAACAGTGTTCTTACAGACATTGAAGGTTATAGATATTCTGTCATGCCTGTAGTGAAATGTTTGATAAGACTTGCATGAACACTTACATGAAGATGTTTCTAAACAGCCACAAGCAAGCTTTTTCAACACAGTATTTCATTGAATGGATGTAATAATCATCACATTGTGGCTGCAGAGAAACGTTTGATAAGACACACACAAAATGTTCATAAATAGCATGTGCCAGCTGGTTGCATCACAATGTTGTTTAATTTAATGGAAGTGATCATCATTCTGTATAGCATATGATGTGTTTGAATAGCCTTATATAAAGATATTCCTAAAAACTTATGAGCAATCTGGTTTGACCAGAGTGTGTTCCTCAGTGAATGAATCTTACAGAGATTCTGTCAGAGCAGTAGTGACATGTTTGGTGTTTTGTATGAAGAAACCCTAAATGGCTTCCTGCAAGATGAGTTCAACACAGTGTTATTTCATTTTAAGAAAATGATAGTCATTCTGTTTGGCATAAACGGAAATATTAGAAAAGCCTTATATCAAGAGGTTCCTAATTAGCTACCAGCAATCTGGCTTCACAATAGTGTTCTTTCATTGAATGGATGTAATAGATACTTTGTAGTGAAATGTATGATAAGTCTCTTATGAAAAGGTTCCTAAACAGCTGCCTGCAATCTGGCTTCAGCACATTATATCATTGTCTCAAAGTGATATTCATTCAGTATGTCTTATATGGAAACGCTTGAAAGGGTGAACATGAAGAAGTTTCTAAATATATACAAGCAAGATTGTTTCTCCACAGTTTTCTTTCAGTGACTGAATGTTATGTATAGTCTGTCACGACTATTGTAAAATGTTTGATGAGTCTTATGTAGAAACGTTCCTAGATAGCTATCTGTGAGCTCTATTTAGCACAGTGTTCTTTCATTGTAGGAAAATGATACCCATTCATTATGGCATATACTGAAATGTGAGAAATGTCTTAAATACAAATGTTCCTAATAATAGCTTCAAGATGCTTTCACCACAGAGTTCTTTCAGTGAAACAATATTGCAGATATTCTGTGACACTTGTAGTGAAGTGTTAGTTAAAACTTACTTGCAAGCTGGATTCAGCACAGTGTTTCTTTCATTGTTTGAAACTCATATTCAATCAGAACAGCAAATATTGAAATGGTTATAATGACTAATATGAAGATGATCCTTAATGGCTGCAAGTAAGATGGTTTCACCACAGTTTTCTCTCAGTGAACAAATGCTATATATATTCTGTCCCGCATGCAATGAAATGTTTGTTAAGTCTTATATGAACATGTTCCTAAACAGCTACCCGCAAACTGGGCTTAGAACAGTGTTCTCACACTGTTAGTAATTGATAGGTCATCTGTAGGGCATATGCTGAAATGTTTGAAATGTCTTATGTGAATATGCCCCTAAACAGCTGTAAGCACATTTGTTTCACCAGAGTCCCTTTAGTGTCTGAATCTTATGGATATTTTTCAAGTCTGTAGTGTAATTTTTTAAGTATTTTATGAAGTTCTTCCTAAACAGATACTAGGAAACAAGGGTTCAGCTCATCCTTCTTTCCTTGAGTGAATATTAAAATCATTCTGTCATGACCATAGCGCAATATTTGTTAAGACTTATAAAAAGATATTTCTAAAAGACAACTTTCCAGCTGGGTTCTTAACATTGTTCTTTCATTTTATGGAAGTGATAACCATTCTGGATGGAATACACTGAAACGTTTGAAAAGACTTGTATGAAGATACTCCTAAATAGCTACAAGCAATCTGGTTACACCACAGCGTTCTTTCATTTAATAAACTTTATATATAGTCTCCTATAGCTGTAGTGAAATGTTTTATATCATATATGAAAATGTTCCTACAGCTACCTGCAAGCTGGGATCAGCACACTGACTTTTCATTGTAATAAAGTGACAGTTACTTTGTACGGCATACACTGAAATGTCAGAAAAGACTTATATGAGTGTATTTCTAAAGAGATACAAGCAAGCTGGTTTCACAATAGTGATCTTTCATTGAATTAATGTAATAGATATTCTGTCGCACATGTTGTGAAATGTTCAATAAATCTTACATGAAAATGTTACTATAAGTCTACCTGAAAGCTGAGTTAAGTACAATGTTTTTTCATTTTAAGAAAGTATAGCTGTTCTCTATGGCTCATACTGAAATGCTACAAAAGACTTACATGAAGATGTTCCTTAAAAGCTACAAGGAAGTTGGTTTCACCACAGCATTCTTTCAATGAGTGAATGTTATAGATATTCCATCATGCCCGTAGTGAAATGTTTGATAGGACTTATTTGAAGATTCCCCTAAACAGCTGCAAGCAAGGTGTTTTCACCACAGTGTTCATTCAGAAAATGAATGTTATACGTATTTCTGTCATGCCTCAAGAGAACTATTTGATGTCTTATGTGAGAGTGTTCCTGAACAGCTACAAGCAAGCTTTTTCAACATAGTGTGGTTTCCTTGAATGAATGTTATGGATATCATGTTGCGGCTGTAGAGAAACGTTTGATAAGACATAAATGAAATGCTCATAAAGAGCCACTGGTTTCATCAGAACGTTCTTTCTGGATATGGAAGTGATAGCCATTCTGTAGGCATAATGAAGTGTTTGAAGAGCCTTATACGAAGACATTCCCAAGGCGCCAGAAGTAATCTGGCTTCACCACAGTGTTCTTTCAGTGAACGAGTGTTATAGCTAGTCTGTCATGCCTGTAGTGAAATGTTTAATAAGTCTTATATGAAGAGGTTTCAAACAGCCGCCAGCAAGCCGGGTTTAGCACAGTGTCCTTTAACTGTAAGTAAGTGAGAGCCATTCTGTATGGCATATACTTAAATGTTAGAGAGGTCTTATATGAAGATGTTCCTAAATAGAATCCAACAAGATGTGTTCAGGACAGAATAATTTCATCATAAGATAGTGACAGCCGTTTAGTATGGCATATACTGAAATGCTGAAAAGGACTGAAATGAAGATCTTCCTTAACAGTAAAACCAAGCCACTTTCACCATAGTGTTCTTTCATTGAATGGATGTAATAGATATTCTGTCATGCCTGTAGTTAAATGTTCAATAGGTCTTACATAAAAATACTCCTAATAATCTACCTGAAAGCTATTAAACACAACCTTCTTTCCTTGTAAGAAGGGTATGGCCATGCTGTATGCCATATACTGAAATGCTTGAAAAGCTTTATACGAAGATGTTCCTCAACAGTTACAAGAAAACTGCTTTCATCCCTGTGTTCGTTCAATGAGTGAATGTTTAGAGATTCTGTCATTCCCGCAAAGGAATGTTTAATAAGTCTTACATGAAGATGTTTCTAAACAGCTACAAGGAAATTTTTTTAAATATAGCGTTATTACATTGAATAAACATTAAAGATATCCTGTCATGACTGTAGGCAAATGTCTGATAAGACTTGAGCAAAATATTAATAAACAATTACTTGCAAGCTGGGTTCATCACAGTATTCTTTCCTGGCTATGGAGATGGTAGCCATTCTGTATGGCATAAAGTGATATGTTTGAAGAGCCTTCTTCGATTTATATTCTTAAACAGCTAACAAGCAAGATGGTTTCTTCACAGTGTTCTTTCAGTGAATGAATGTTCTAGATATTGTCACATCTGTGGTGAAATATTTGATATATGATGTTCCTAAACAGCTACCTATAAACTGGATTCAGCATGTGTTCTTTCATTTTGTGAAAATGATAGTCGCTCTGTGTGGAATATACTTAAGTATTTGAAGTGTATTATGTGCAGATGTTCCTAAACAGTGAAAAGAAGATGGTTTTTGCACAATTTTCTTTCAGATAACAAATGTTATAGACATTGTCACATCTGTAGTCAAATGTTTGATATGATTTATGTGAAAATATCCCTAAACAGCTACCTGTTGGCTTGATTAAGCACAATGCTCTTTCATTGTAAGAAAGTGATAGCTGTTCCATGTGGCATATACTGAAATGTTTGAAATGTCATATGTGAAGATGTTCCTTAAGAGCTACTTGCTAGGTGTTTTCAAGACAATGTTCTTTCAGTGAATGAATGTTGTAGATAGTCTATCACACCCGTAGCGAAATGCTGGATAAGTTTTATGAAGATGTCCCTAAGTAGCTACAAGCAAAATGGTTTCACAACAGTGTTCTTACAGACATTGAAGGTTATAGATATTCTGTCATGCCTGTAGTGAAATGTTTGATAAGACTTGCATGAACACTTACATGAAGATGTTTCTAAACAGCCACAAGCAAGCTTTTTCAACACAGTATTTCATTGAATGGATGTAATAATCATCACATTGTGGCTGCAGAGAAACGTTTGATAAGACACACACAAAATGTTCATAAATAGCATGTGCCAGCTGGTTGCATCACAATGTTGTTTAATTTAATGGAAGTGATCATCATTCTGTATAGCATATGATGTGTTTGAATAGCCTTATATAAAGATATTCCTAAAAACTTATGAGCAATCTGGTTTGACCAGAGTGTGTTCCTCAGTGAATGAATCTTACAGAGATTCTGTCAGAGCAGTAGTGACATGTTTGGTGTTTTGTATGAAGAAACCCTAAATGGCTTCCTGCAAGATGAGTTCAACACAGTGTTATTTCATTTTAAGAAAATGATAGTCATTCTGTTTGGCATAAACTGAAATATTAGAAAAGCCTTATATCAAGAGGTTCCTAATTAGCTACCAGCAATCTGGCTTCACAATAGTGTTCTTTCATTGAATGGATGTAATAGATACTTTGTAGTGAAATGTATGATAAGTCTCTTATGAAAAGGTTCCTAAACAGCTGCCTGCAATCTGGCTTCAGCACATTATATCATTGTCTCAAAGTGATATTCATTCAGTATGTCTTATATGGAAACGCTTGAAAGGGTGAACATGAAGAAGTTTCTAAATATATACAAGCAAGATTGTTTCTCCACAGTTTTCTTTCAGTGACTGAATGTTATGTATAGTCTGTCACGACTATTGTAAAATGTTTGATGAGTCTTATGTAGAAACGTTCCTAGATAGCTATCTGTGAGCTCTATTTAGCACAGTGTTCTTTCATTGTAGGAAAATGATACCCATTCATTATGGCATATACTGAAATGTGAGAAATGTCTTAAATACAAATGTTCCTAATAATAGCTTCAAGATGCTTTCACCACAGAGTTCTTTCAGTGAAACAATATTGCAGATATTCTGTGACACTTGTAGTGAAGTGTTAGTTAAAACTTACTTGCAAGCTGGATTCAGCACAGTGTTTCTTTCATTGTTTGAAACTCATATTCAATCAGAACAGCAAATATTGAAATGGTTATAATGACTAATATGAAGATGATCCTTAATGGCTGCAAGTAAGATGGTTTCACCACAGTTTTCTCTCAGTGAACAAATGCTATATATATTCTGTCCCGCATGCAATGAAATGTTTGTTAAGTCTTATATGAACATGTTCCTAAACAGCTACCCGCAAACTGGGCTTAGAACAGTGTTCTCACACTGTTAGTAATTGATAGGTCATCTGTAGGGCATATGCTGAAATGTTTGAAATGTCTTATGTGAATATGCCCCTAAACAGCTGTAAGCACATTTGTTTCACCAGAGTCCCTTTAGTGTCTGAATCTTATGGATATTTTTCAAGTCTGTAGTGTAATTTTTTAAGTATTTTATGAAGTTCTTCCTAAACAGATACTAGGAAACAAGGGTTCAGCTCATCCTTCTTTCCTTGAGTGAATATTAAAATCATTCTGTCATGACCATAGCGCAATATTTGTTAAGACTTATAAAAAGATATTTCTAAAAGACAACTTTCCAGCTGGGTTCTTAACATTGTTCTTTCATTTTATGGAAGTGATAACCATTCTGGATGGAATACACTGAAACGTTTGAAAAGACTTGTATGAAGATACTCCTAAATAGCTACAAGCAATCTGGTTACACCACAGCGTTCTTTCATTTAATAAACTTTATATATAGTCTCCTATAGCTGTAGTGAAATGTTTTATATCATATATGAAAATGTTCCTACAGCTACCTGCAAGCTGGGATCAGCACACTGACTTTTCATTGTAATAAAGTGACAGTTACTTTGTACGGCATACACTGAAATGTCAGAAAAGACTTATATGAGTGTATTTCTAAAGAGATACAAGCAAGCTGGTTTCACAATAGTGATCTTTCATTGAATTAATGTAATAGATATTCTGTCGCACATGTTGTGAAATGTTCAATAAATCTTACATGAAAATGTTACTATAAGTCTACCTGAAAGCTGAGTTAAGTACAATGTTTTTTCATTTTAAGAAAGTATAGCTGTTCTCTATGGCTCATACTGAAATGCTACAAAAGACTTACATGAAGATGTTCCTTAAAAGCTACAAGGAAGTTGGTTTCACCACAGCATTCTTTCAATGAGTGAATGTTATAGATATTCCATCATGCCCGTAGTGAAATGTTTGATAGGACTTATTTGAAGATTCCCCTAAAGAGCTGCAAGCAAGGTGTTTTCACCACAGTGTTCATTCAGAAAATGAATGTTATACGTATTTCTGTCATGCCTCAAGAGAACTATTTGATGTCTTATGTGAGAGTGTTCCTGAACAGCTACAAGCAAGCTTTTTCAACATAGTGTGGTTTCCTTGAATGAATGTTATGGATATCATGTTGCGGCTGTAGAGAAACGTTTGATAAGACATAAATGAAATGCTCATAAAGAGCCACTGGTTTCATCAGAACGTTCTTTCTGGATATGGAAGTGATAGCCATTCTGTAGGCATAATGAAGTGTTTGAAGAGCCTTATACGAAGACATTCCCAAGGCGCCAGAAGTAATCTGGCTTCACCACAGTGTTCTTTCAGTGAACGAGTGTTATAGCTAGTCTGTCATGCCTGTAGTGAAATGTTTAATAAGTCTTATATGAAGAGGTTTCAAACAGCCGCCAGCAAGCCGGGTTTAGCACAGTGTCCTTTAACTGTAAGTAAGTGAGAGCCATTCTGTATGGCATATACTTAAATGTTAGAGAGGTCTTATATGAAGATGTTCCTAAATAGAATCCAACAAGATGTGTTCAGGACAGAATAATTTCATCATAAGATAGTGACAGCCGTTTAGTATGGCATATACTGAAATGCTGAAAAGGACTGAAATGAAGATCTTCCTTAACAGTAAAACCAAGCCACTTTCACCATAGTGTTCTTTCATTGAATGGATGTAATAGATATTCTGTCATGCCTGTAGTTAAATGTTCAATAGGTCTTACATAAAAATACTCCTAATAATCTACCTGAAAGCTATTAAACACAACCTTCTTTCCTTGTAAGAAGGGTATGGCCATGCTGTATGCCATATACTGAAATGCTTGAAAAGCTTTATACGAAGATGTTCCTCAACAGTTACAAGAAAACTGCTTTCATCCCTGTGTTCGTTCAATGAGTGAATGTTTAGAGATTCTGTCATTCCCGCAAAGGAATGTTTAATAAGTCTTACATGAAGATGTTTCTAAACAGCTACAAGGAAATTTTTTTAAATATAGCGTTATTACATTGAATAAACATTAAAGATATCCTGTCATGACTGTAGGCAAATGTCTGATAAGACTTGAGCAAAATATTAATAAACAATTACTTGCAAGCTGGGTTCATCACAGTATTCTTTCCTGGCTATGGAGATGATAGCCATTCTGTATGGCATAAAGTGATATGTTTGAAGAGCCTTCTTCGATTTATATTCTTAAACAGCTAACAAGCAAGATGGTTTCTTCACAGTGTTCTTTCAGTGAATGAATGTTCTAGATATTGTCACATCTGTGGTGAAATATTTGATATATGATGTTCCTAAACAGCTACCTATAAACTGGATTCAGCATGTGTTCTTTCATTTTGTGAAAATGATAGTCGCTCTGTGTGGAATATACTTAAGTATTTGAAGTGTATTATGTGCAGATGTTCCTAAACAGTGAAAAGAAGATGGTTTTTGCACAATTTTCTTTCAGATAACAAATGTTATAGACATTGTCACATCTGTAGTCAAATGTTTGATATGATTTATGTGAAAATATCCCTAAACAGCTACCTGTTGGCTTGATTAAGCACAATGCTCTTTCATTGTAAGAAAGTGATAGCTGTTCCATGTGGCATATACTGAAATGTTTGAAATGTCATATGTGAAGATGTTCCTTAAGAGCTACTTGCTAGGTGTTTTCAAGACAATGTTCTTTCAGTGAATGAATGTTGTAGATAGTCTATCACACCCGTAGCGAAATGCTGGATAAGTTTTATGAAGATGTCCCTAAGTAGCTACAAGCAAAATGGTTTCACAACAGTGTTCTTACAGACATTGAAGGTTATAGATATTCTGTCATGCCTGTAGTGAAATGTTTGATAAGACTTGCATGAACACTTACATGAAGATGTTTCTAAACAGCCACAAGCAAGCTTTTTCAACACAGTATTTCATTGAATGGATGTAATAATCATCACATTGTGGCTGCAGAGAAACGTTTGATAAGACACACACAAAATGTTCATAAATAGCATGTGCCAGCTGGTTGCATCACAATGTTGTTTAATTTAATGGAAGTGATCATCATTCTGTATAGCATATGATGTGTTTGAATAGCCTTATATAAAGATATTCCTAAAAACTTATGAGCAATCTGGTTTGACCAGAGTGTGTTCCTCAGTGAATGAATCTTACAGAGATTCTGTCAGAGCAGTAGTGACATGTTTGGTGTTTTGTATGAAGAAACCCTAAATGGCTTCCTGCAAGATGAGTTCAACACAGTGTTATTTCATTTTAAGAAAATGATAGTCATTCTGTTTGGCATAAACTGAAATATTAGAAAAGCCTTATATCAAGAGGTTCCTAATTAGCTACCAGCAATCTGGCTTCACAATAGTGTTCTTTCATTGAATGGATGTAATAGATACTTTGTAGTGAAATGTATGATAAGTCTCTTATGAAAAGGTTCCTAAACAGCTGCCTGCAATCTGGCTTCAGCACATTATATCATTGTCTCAAAGTGATATTCATTCAGTATGTCTTATATGGAAACGCTTGAAAGGGTGAACATGAAGAAGTTTCTAAATATATACAAGCAAGATTGTTTCTCCACAGTTTTCTTTCAGTGACTGAATGTTATGTATAGTCTGTCACGACTATTGTAAAATGTTTGATGAGTCTTATGTAGAAACGTTCCTAGATAGCTATCTGTGAGCTCTATTTAGCACAGTGTTCTTTCATTGTAGGAAAATGATACCCATTCATTATGGCATATACTGAAATGTGAGAAATGTCTTAAATACAAATGTTCCTAATAATAGCTTCAAGATGCTTTCACCACAGAGTTCTTTCAGTGAAACAATATTGCAGATATTCTGTGACACTTGTAGTGAAGTGTTAGTTAAAACTTACTTGCAAGCTGGATTCAGCACAGTGTTTCTTTCATTGTTTGAAACTCATATTCAATCAGAACAGCAAATATTGAAATGGTTATAATGACTAATATGAAGATGATCCTTAATGGCTGCAAGTAAGATGGTTTCACCACAGTTTTCTCTCAGTGAACAAATGCTATATATATTCTGTCCCGCATGCAATGAAATGTTTGTTAAGTCTTATATGAACATGTTCCTAAACAGCTACCCGCAAACTGGGCTTAGAACAGTGTTCTCACACTGTTAGTAATTGATAGGTCATCTGTAGGGCATATGCTGAAATGTTTGAAATGTCTTATGTGAATATGCCCCTAAACAGCTGTAAGCACATTTGTTTCACCAGAGTCCCTTTAGTGTCTGAATCTTATGGATATTTTTCAAGTCTGTAGTGTAATTTTTTAAGTATTTTATGAAGTTCTTCCTAAACAGATACTAGGAAACAAGGGTTCAGCTCATCCTTCTTTCCTTGAGTGAATATTAAAATCATTCTGTCATGACCATAGCGCAATATTTGTTAAGACTTATAAAAAGATATTTCTAAAAGACAACTTTCCAGCTGGGTTCTTAACATTGTTCTTTCATTTTATGGAAGTGATAACCATTCTGGATGGAATACACTGAAACGTTTGAAAAGACTTGTATGAAGATACTCCTAAATAGCTACAAGCAATCTGGTTACACCACAGCGTTCTTTCATTTAATAAACTTTATATATAGTCTCCTATAGCTGTAGTGAAATGTTTTATATCATATATGAAAATGTTCCTACAGCTACCTGCAAGCTGGGATCAGCACACTGACTTTTCATTGTAATAAAGTGACAGTTACTTTGTACGGCATACACTGAAATGTCAGAAAAGACTTATATGAGTGTATTTCTAAAGAGATACAAGCAAGCTGGTTTCACAATAGTGATCTTTCATTGAATTAATGTAATAGATATTCTGTCGCACATGTTGTGAAATGTTCAATAAATCTTACATGAAAATGTTACTATAAGTCTACCTGAAAGCTGAGTTAAGTACAATGTTTTTTCATTTTAAGAAAGTATAGCTGTTCTCTATGGCTCATACTGAAATGCTACAAAAGACTTACATGAAGATGTTCCTTAAAAGCTACAAGGAAGTTGGTTTCACCACAGCATTCTTTCAATGAGTGAATGTTATAGATATTCCATCATGCCCGTAGTGAAATGTTTGATAGGACTTATTTGAAGATTCCCCTAAAGAGCTGCAAGCAAGGTGTTTTCACCACAGTGTTCATTCAGAAAATGAATGTTATACGTATTTCTGTCATGCCTCAAGAGAACTATTTGATGTCTTATGTGAGAGTGTTCCTGAACAGCTACAAGCAAGCTTTTTCAACATAGTGTGGTTTCCTTGAATGAATGTTATGGATATCATGTTGCGGCTGTAGAGAAACGTTTGATAAGACATAAATGAAATGCTCATAAAGAGCCACTGGTTTCATCAGAACGTTCTTTCTGGATATGGAAGTGATAGCCATTCTGTAGGCATAATGAAGTGTTTGAAGAGCCTTATACGAAGACATTCCCAAGGCGCCAGAAGTAATCTGGCTTCACCACAGTGTTCTTTCAGTGAACGAGTGTTATAGCTAGTCTGTCATGCCTGTAGTGAAATGTTTAATAAGTCTTATATGAAGAGGTTTCAAACAGCCGCCAGCAAGCCGGGTTTAGCACAGTGTCCTTTAACTGTAAGTAAGTGAGAGCCATTCTGTATGGCATATACTTAAATGTTAGAGAGGTCTTATATGAAGATGTTCCTAAATAGAATCCAACAAGATGTGTTCAGGACAGAATAATTTCATCATAAGATAGTGACAGCCGTTTAGTATGGCATATACTGAAATGCTGAAAAGGACTGAAATGAAGATCTTCCTTAACAGTAAAACCAAGCCACTTTCACCATAGTGTTCTTTCATTGAATGGATGTAATAGATATTCTGTCATGCCTGTAGTTAAATGTTCAATAGGTCTTACATAAAAATACTCCTAATAATCTACCTGAAAGCTATTAAACACAACCTTCTTTCCTTGTAAGAAGGGTATGGCCATGCTGTATGCCATATACTGAAATGCTTGAAAAGCTTTATACGAAGATGTTCCTCAACAGTTACAAGAAAACTGCTTTCATCCCTGTGTTCGTTCAATGAGTGAATGTTTAGAGATTCTGTCATTCCCGCAAAGGAATGTTTAATAAGTCTTACATGAAGATGTTTCTAAACAGCTACAAGGAAATTTTTTTAAATATAGCGTTATTACATTGAATAAACATTAAAGATATCCTGTCATGGCTGTAGGCAAATGTCTGATAAGACTTGAGCAAAATATTAATAAACAATTACTTGCAAGCTGGGTTCATCACAGTATTCTTTCCTGGCTATGGAGATGGTAGCCATTCTGTATGGCATAAAGTGATATGTTTGAAGAGCCTTCGATTTATATTCTTAAACAGCTAACAAGCAAGATGGTTTCTTCACAGTGTTCTTTCAGTGAATGAATGTTCTAGATATTGTCACATCTGTGGTGAAATATTTGATATATGATGTTCCTAAACAGCTACCTATAAACTGGATTCAGCATGTGTTCTTTCATTTTGTGAAAATGATAGTCGCTCTGTGTGGAATATACTTAAGTATTTGAAGTGTATTATGTGCAGATGTTCCTAAACAGTGAAAAGAAGATGGTTTTTGCACAATTTTCTTTCAGATGACAAATGTTATAGACATTGTCACATCTGTAGTCAAATGTTTGATATGATTTATGTGAAAATATCCCTAAACAGCTACCTGTTGGCTTGATTAAGCACAATGCTCTTTCATTGTAAGAAAGTGATAGCTGTTCCATGTGGCATATACTGAAATGTTTGAAATGTCATATGTGAAGATGTTCCTTAAGAGCTACTTGCTAGGTGTTTTCAAGACAATGTTCTTTCAGTGAATGAATGTTGTAGATAGTCTATCACACCCGTAGCGAAATGCTGGATAAGTTTTATGAAGATGTCCCTAAGTAGCTACAAGCAAAATGGTTTCACAACAGTGTTCTTACAGACATTGAAGGTTATAGATATTCTGTCATGCCTGTAGTGAAATGTTTGATAAGACTTGCATGAACACTTACATGAAGATGTTTCTAAACAGCCACAAGCAAGCTTTTTCAACACAGTATTTCATTGAATGGATGTAATAATCATCACATTGTGGCTGCAGAGAAACGTTTGATAAGACACACACAAAATGTTCATAAATAGCATGTGCCAGCTGGTTGCATCACAATGTTGTTTAATTTAATGGAAGTGATCATCATTCTGTATAGCATATGATGTGTTTGAATAGCCTTATATAAAGATATTCCTAAAAACTTATGAGCAATCTGGTTTGACCAGAGTGTGTTCCTCAGTGAATGAATCTTACAGAGATTCTGTCAGAGCAGTAGTGACATGTTTGGTGTTTTGTATGAAGAAACCCTAAATGGCTTCCTGCAAGATGAGTTCAACACAGTGTTATTTCATTTTAAGAAAATGATAGTCATTCTGTTTGGCATAAACTGAAATATTAGAAAAGCCTTATATCAAGAGGTTCCTAATTAGCTACCAGCAATCTGGCTTCACAATAGTGTTCTTTCATTGAATGGATGTAATAGATACTTTGTAGTGAAATGTATGATAAGTCTCTTATGAAAAGGTTCCTAAACAGCTGCCTGCAATCTGGCTTCAGCACATTATATCATTGTCTCAAAGTGATATTCATTCAGTATGTCTTATATGGAAACGCTTGAAATGGTGAACATGAAGAAGTTTCTAAATATATACAAGCAAGATTGTTTCTCCACAGTTTTCTTTCAGTGACTGAATGTTATGTATAGTCTGTCACGACTATTGTAAAATGTTTGATAAGTCTTATGTAGAAACGTTCCTAGATAGCTATCTGTGAGCTCTATTTAGCACAGTGTTCTTTCATTGTAGGAAAATGATACCCATTCATTATGGCATATACTGAAATGTGAGAAATGTCTTAAATACAAATGTTCCTAATAATAGCTTCAAGATGCTTTCACCACAGAGTTCTTTCAGTGAAACAATATTGCAGATATTCTGTGACACTTGTAGTGAAGTGTTAGTTAAAACTTACTTGCAAGCTGGATTCAGCACAGTGTTTCTTTCATTGTTTGAAACTCATATTCAATCAGAACAGCAAATATTGAAATGGTTATAATGACTAATATGAAGATGATCCTTAATGGCTGCAAGTAAGATGGTTTCACCACAGTTTTCTCTCAGTGAACAAATGCTATATATATTCTGTCCCGCATGCAATGAAATGTTTGTTAAGTCTTATATGAACATGTTCCTAAACAGCTACCCGCAAACTGGGCTTAGAACAGTGTTCTCACACTGTTAGTAATTGATAGGTCATCTGTAGGGCATATGCTGAAATGTTTGAAATGTCTTATGTGAATATGCCCCTAAACAGCTGTAAGCACATTTGTTTCACCAGAGTCCCTTTAGTGTCTGAATCTTATGGATATTTTTCAAGTCTGTAGTGTAATTTTTTAAGTATTTTATGAAGTTCTTCCTAAACAGATACTAGGAAACAAGGGTTCAGCTCATCCTTCTTTCCTTGAGTGAATATTAAAATCATTCTGTCATGACCATAGCGCAATATTTGTTAAGACTTATAAAAAGATATTTCTAAAAGACAACTTTCCAGCTGGGTTCTTAACATTGTTCTTTCATTTTATGGAAGTGATAACCATTCTGGATGGAATACACTGAAACGTTTGAAAAGACTTGTATGAAGATACTCCTAAATAGCTACAAGCAATCTGGTTACACCACAGCGTTCTTTCATTTAATAAACTTTATATATAGTCTCCTATAGCTGTAGTGAAATGTTTTATATCATATATGAAAATGTTCCTACAGCTACCTGCAAGCTGGGATCAGCACACTGACTTTTCATTGTAATAAAGTGACAGTTACTTTGTACGGCATACACTGAAATGTCAGAAAAGACTTATATGAGTGTATTTCTAAAGAGATACAAGCAAGCTGGTTTCACAATAGTGATCTTTCATTGAATTAATGTAATAGATATTCTGTCGCACATGTTGTGAAATGTTCAATAAATCTTACATGAAAATGTTACTATAAGTCTACCTGAAAGCTGAGTTAAGTACAATGTTTTTTCATTTTAAGAAAGTATAGCTGTTCTCTATGGCTCATACTGAAATGCTACAAAAGACTTACATGAAGATGTTCCTTAAAAGCTACAAGGAAGTTGGTTTCACCACAGCATTCTTTCAATGAGTGAATGTTATAGATATTCCATCATGCCCGTAGTGAAATGTTTGATAGGACTTATTTGAAGATTCCCCTAAACAGCTGCAAGCAAGGTGTTTTCACCACAGTGTTCATTCAGAAAATGAATGTTATACGTATTTCTGTCATGCCTCAAGAGAACTATTTGATGTCTTATGTGAGAGTGTTCCTGAACAGCTACAAGCAAGCTTTTTCAACATAGTGTGGTTTCCTTGAATGAATGTTATGGATATCATGTTGCGGCTGTAGAGAAACGTTTGATAAGACATAAATGAAATGCTCATAAAGAGCCACTGGTTTCATCAGAACGTTCTTTCTGGATATGGAAGTGATAGCCATTCTGTAGGCATAATGAAGTGTTTGAAGAGCCTTATACGAAGACATTCCCAAGGCGCCAGAAGTAATCTGGCTTCACCACAGTGTTCTTTCAGTGAACGAGTGTTATAGCTAGTCTGTCATGCCTGTAGTGAAATGTTTAATAAGTCTTATATGAAGAGGTTTCAAACAGCCGCCAGCAAGCCGGGTTTAGCACAGTGTCCTTTAACTGTAAGTAAGTGAGAGCCATTCTGTATGGCATATACTTAAATGTTAGAGAGGTCTTATATGAAGATGTTCCTAATAGAATCCAACAAGATGTGTTCAGGACAGAATAATTTCATCATAAGATAGTGACAGCCGTTTAGTATGGCATATACTGAAATGCTGAAAAGGACTGAAATGAAGATCTTCCTTAACAGTAAAACCAAGCCACTTTCACCATAGTGTTCTTTCATTGAATGGATGTAATAGATATTCTGTCATGCCTGTAGTTAAATGTTCAATAGGTCTTACATAAAAATACTCCTAATAATCTACCTGAAAGCTATTAAACACAACCTTCTTTCCTTGTAAGAAGGGTATGGCCATGCTGTATGCCATATACTGAAATGCTTGAAAAGCTTTATACGAAGATGTTCCTCAACAGTTACAAGAAAACTGCTTTCATCCCTGTGTTCGTTCAATGAGTGAATGTTTAGAGATTCTGTCATTCCTGCAAAGGAATGTTTAATAAGTCTTACATGAAGATGTTTCTAAACAGCTACAAGGAAATTTTTTTAAATATAGCGTTATTACATTGAATAAACATTAAAGATATCCTGTCATGACTGTAGGCAAATGTCTGATAAGACTTGAGCAAAATATTAATAAACAATTACTTGCAAGCTGGGTTCATCACAGTATTCTTTCCTGGCTATGGAGATGATAGCCATTCTGTATGGCATAAAGTGATATGTTTGAAGAGCCTTCGATTTATATTCTTAAACAGCTAACAAGCAAGATGGTTTCTTCACAGTGTTCTTTCAGTGAATGAATGTTCTAGATATTGTCACATCTGTGGTGAAATATTTGATATATGATGTTCCTAAACAGCTACCTATAAACTGGATTCAGCATGTGTTCTTTCATTTTGTGAAATGATAGTCGCTCTGTGTGGAATATACTTAAGTATTTGAAGTGTATTATGTGCAGATGTTCCTAAACAGTGAAAAGAAGATGGTTTTTGCACAATTTTCTTTCAGATGACAAATGTTATAGACATTGTCACATCTGTAGTCAAATGTTTGATATGATTTATGTGAAAATATCCCTAAACAGCTACCTGTTGGCTTGATTAAGCACAATGCTCTTTCATTGTAAGAAAGTGATAGCTGTTCCATGTGGCATATACTGAAATGTTTGAAATGTCATATGTGAAGATGTTCCTTAAGAGCTACTTGCTCTTCAAGACAATGTTCTTTCAGTGAATGAATGTTGTAGATAGTCTATCACACCCGTAGCGAAATGCTGGATAAGTTTTATGAAGATGTCCCTAAGTAGCTACAAGCAAAATGGTTTCACAACAGTGTTCTTACAGACATTGAAGGTTATAGATATTCTGTCATGCCTGTAGTGAAATGTTTGATAAGACTTGCATGAACACTTACATGAAGATGTTTCTAAACAGCCACAAGCAAGCTTTTTCAACACAGTATTTCATTGAATGGATGTAATAATCATCACATTGTGGCTGCAGAGAAACGTTTGATAAGACACACACAAAATGTTCATAAATAGCATGTGCCAGCTGGTTGCATCACAATGTTGTTTAATTTAATGGAAGTGATCATCATTCTGTATAGCATATGATGTGTTTGAATAGCCTTATATAAAGATATTCCTAAAAACTTATGAGCAATCTGGTTTCACCAGAGTGTGTTCCTCAGTGAATGAATCTTACAGAGATTCTGTCAGAGCAGTAGTGACATGTTTGGTGTTTTGTATGAAGAAACCCTAAATGGCTTCCTGCAAGATGAGTTCAACACAGTGTTATTTCATTTTAAGAAAATGATAGTCATTCTGTTTGGCATAAACTGAAATATTAGAAAAGCCTTATATCAAGAGGTTCCTAATTAGCTACCAGCAATCTGGCTTCACAATAGTGTTCTTTCATTGAATGGATGTAATAGATACTTTGTAGTGAAATGTATGATAAGTCTCTTATGAAAAGGTTCCTAAACAGCTGCCTGCAATCTGGCTTCAGCACATTATATCATTGTCTCAAAGTGATATTCATTCAGTATGTCTTATATGGAAACGCTTGAAATGGTGAACATGAAGAAGTTTCTAAATATATACAAGCAAGATTGTTTCTCCACAGTTTTCTTTCAGTGACTGAATGTTATGTATAGTCTGTCACGACTATTGTAAAATGTTTGATAAGTCTTATGTAGAAACGTTCCTAGATAGCTATCTGTGAGCTCTATTTAGCACAGTGTTCTTTCATTGTAGGAAAATGATACCCATTCATTATGGCATATACTGAAATGTGAGAAATGTCTTAAATACAAATGTTCCTAATAATAGCTTCAAGATGCTTTCACCACAGAGTTCTTTCAGTGAAACAATATTGCAGATATTCTGTGACACTTGTAGTGAAGTGTTAGTTAAAACTTACTTGCAAGCTGGATTCAGCACAGTGTTTCTTTCATTGTTTGAAACTCATATTCAATCAGAACAGCAAATATTGAAATGGTTATAATGACTAATATGAAGATGATCCTTAATGGCTGCAAGTAAGATGGTTTCACCACAGTTTTCTCTCAGTGAACAAATGCTATATATATTCTGTCCCGCATGCAATGAAATGTTTGTTAAGTCTTATATGAACATGTTCCTAAACAGCTACCCGCAAACTGGGCTTAGAACAGTGTTCTCACACTGTTAGTAATTGATAGGTCATCTGTAGGGCATATGCTGAAATGTTTGAAATGTCTTATGTGAATATGCCCCTAAACAGCTGTAAGCACATTTGTTTCACCAGAGTCCCTTTAGTGTCTGAATCTTATGGATATTTTTCAAGTCTGTAGTGTAATTTTTTAAGTATTTTATGAAGTTCTTCCTAAACAGATACTAGGAAACAAGGGTTCAGCTCATCCTTCTTTCCTTGAGTGAATATTAAAATCATTCTGTCATGACCATAGCGCAATATTTGTTAAGACTTATAAAAAGATATTTCTAAAAGACAACTTTCCAGCTGGGTTCTTAACATTGTTCTTTCATTTTATGGAAGTGATAACCATTCTGGATGGAATACACTGAAACGTTTGAAAAGACTTGTATGAAGATACTCCTAAATAGCTACAAGCAATCTGGTTACACCACAGCGTTCTTTCATTTAATAAACTTTATATATAGTCTCCTATAGCTGTAGTGAAATGTTTTATATCATATATGAAAATGTTCCTACAGCTACCTGCAAGCTGGGATCAGCACACTGACTTTTCATTGTAATAAAGTGATAGTTACTTTGTACGGCATACACTGAAATGTCAGAAAAGACTTATATGAGTGTATTTCTAAAGAGATACAAGCAAGCTGGTTTCACAATAGTGATCTTTCATTGAATTAATGTAATAGATATTCTGTCGCACATGTTGTGAAATGTTCAATAAATCTTACATGAAAATGTTACTATAAGTCTACCTGAAAGCTGAGTTAAGTACAATGTTTTTTCATTTTAAGAAAGTATAGCTGTTCTCTATGGCTCATACTGAAATGCTACAAAAGACTTACATGAAGATGTTCCTTAAAAGCTACAAGGAAGTTGGTTTCACCACAGCATTCTTTCAATGAGTGAATGTTATAGATATTCCATCATGCCCGTAGTGAAATGTTTGATAGGACTTATTTGAAGATTCCCCTAAACAGCTGCAAGCAAGGTGTTTTCACCACAGTGTTCATTCAGAAAATGAATGTTATACGTATTTCTGTCATGCCTCAAGAGAACTATTTGATGTCTTATGTGAGAGTGTTCCTGAACAGCTACAAGCAAGCTTTTTCAACATAGTGTGGTTTCCTTGAATGAATGTTATGGATATCATGTTGCGGCTGTAGAGAAACGTTTGATAAGACATAAATGAAATGCTCATAAAGAGCCACTGGTTTCATCAGAACGTTCTTTCTGGATATGGAAGTGATAGCCATTCTGTAGGCATAATGAAGTGTTTGAAGAGCCTTATACGAAGACATTCCCAAGGCGCCAGAAGTAATCTGGCTTCACCACAGTGTTCTTTCAGTGAACGAGTGTTATAGCTAGTCTGTCATGCCTGTAGTGAAATGTTTAATAAGTCTTATATGAAGAGGTTTCAAACAGCCGCCAGCAAGCCGGGTTTAGCACAGTGTCCTTTAACTGTAAGTAAGTGAGAGCCATTCTGTATGGCATATACTTAAATGTTAGAGAGGTCTTATATGAAGATGTTCCTAAATAGAATCCAACAAGGTGTGTTCAGGACAGAATAATTTCATCATAAGATAGTGACAGCCGTTTAGTATGGCATATACTGAAATGCTGAAAAGGACTGAAATGAAGATCTTCCTTAACAGTAAAACCAAGCCACTTTCACCATAGTGTTCTTTCATTGAATGGATGTAATAGATATTCTGTCATGCCTGTAGTTAAATGTTCAATAGGTCTTACATAAAAATACTCCTAATAATCTACCTGAAAGCTATTAAACACAACCTTCTTTCCTTGTAAGAAGGGTATGGCCATGCTGTATGCCATATACTGAAATGCTTGAAAAGCTTTATACGAAGATGTTCCTCAACAGTTACAAGAAAACTGCTTTCATCCCTGTGTTCGTTCAATGAGTGAATGTTTAGAGATTCTGTCATTCCTGCAAAGGAATGTTTAATAAGTCTTACATGAAGATGTTTCTAAACAGCTACAAGGAAATTTTTTTAAATATAGCGTTATTACATTGAATAAACATTAAAGATATCCTGTCATGGCTGTAGGCAAATGTCTGATAAGACTTGAGCAAAATATTAATAAACAATTACTTGCAAGCTGGGTTCATCACAGTATTCTTTCCTGGCTATGGAGATGATAGCCATTCTGTATGGCATAAAGTGATATGTTTGAAGAGCCTTCGATTTATATTCTTAAACAGCTAACAAGCAAGATGGTTTCTTCACAGTGTTCTTTCAGTGAATGAATGTTCTAGATATTGTCACATCTGTGGTGAAATATTTGATATATGATGTTCCTAAACAGCTACCTATAAACTGGATTCAGCATGTGTTCTTTCATTTTGTGAAAATGATAGTCGCTCTGTGTGGAATATACTTAAGTATTTGAAGTGTATTATGTGCAGATGTTCCTAAACAGTGAAAAGAAGATGGTTTTTGCATAATTTTCTTTCAGATGACAAATGTTATAGACATTGTCACATCTGTAGTCAAATGTTTGATATGATTTATGTGAAAATATCCCTAAACAGCTACCTGTTGGCTTGATTAAGCACAATGCTCTTTCATTGTAAGAAAGTGATAGCTGTTCCATGTGGCATATACTGAAATGTTTGAAATGTCATATGTGAAGATGTTCCTTAAGAGCTACTTGCTAGGTGTTTTCAAGACAATGTTCTTTCAGTGAATGAATGTTGTAGATAGTCTATCACACCCGTAGCGAAATGCTGGATAAGTTTTATGAAGATGTCCCTAAGTAGCTACAAGCAAAATGGTTTCACAACAGTGTTCTTACAGACATTGAAGGTTATAGATATTCTGTCATGCCTGTAGTGAAATGTTTGATAAGACTTGCATGAACACTTACATGAAGATGTTTCTAAACAGCCACAAGCAAGCTTTTTCAACACAGTATTTCATTGAATGGATGTAATAATCATCACATTGTGGCTGCAGAGAAACGTTTGATAAGACACACACAAAATGTTCATAAATAGCATGTGCCAGCTGGTTGCATCACAATGTTGTTTAATTTAATGGAAGTGATCATCATTCTGTATAGCATATGATGTGTTTGAATAGCCTTATATAAAGATATTCCTAAAAACTTATGAGCAATCTGGTTTGACCAGAGTGTGTTCCTCAGTGAATGAATCTTACAGAGATTCTGTCAGAGCAGTAGTGACATGTTTGGTGTTTTGTATGAAGAAACCCTAAATGGCTTCCTGCAAGATGAGTTCAACACAGTGTTATTTCATTTTAAGAAAATGGTAGTCATTCTGTTTGGCATAAACTGAAATATTAGAAAAGCCTTATATCAAGAGGTTCCTAATTAGCTACCAGCAATCTGGCTTCACAATAGTGTTCTTTCATTGAATGGATGTAATAGATACTTTGTAGTGAAATGTATGATAAGTCTCTTATGAAAAGGTTCCTAAACAGCTGCCTGCAATCTGGCTTCAGCACATTATATCATTGTCTCAAAGTGATATTCATTCAGTATGTCTTATATGGAAACGCTTGAAATGGTGAACATGAAGAAGTTTCTAAATATATACAAGCAAGATTGTTTCTCCACAGTTTTCTTTCAGTGACTGAATGTTATGTATAGTCTGTCACGACTATTGTAAAATGTTTGATAAGTCTTATGTAGAAACGTTCCTAGATAGCTATCTGTGAGCTCTATTTAGCACAGTGTTCTTTCATTGTAGGAAAATGATACCCATTCATTATGGCATATACTGAAATGTGAGAAATGTCTTAAATACAAATGTTCCTAATAATAGCTTCAAGATGCTTTCACCACAGAGTTCTTTCAGTGAAACAATATTGCAGATATTCTGTGACACTTGTAGTGAAGTGTTAGTTAAAACTTACTTGCAAGCTGGATTCAGCACAGTGTTTCTTTCATTGTTTGAAACTCATATTCAATCAGAACAGCAAATATTGAAATGGTTATAATGACTAATATGAAGATGATCCTTAATGGCTGCAAGTAAGATGGTTTCACCACAGTTTTCTCTCAGTGAACAAATGCTATATATATTCTGTCCCGCATGCAATGAAATGTTTGTTAAGTCTTATATGAACATGTTCCTAAACAGCTACCCGCAAACTGGGCTTAGAACAGTGTTCTCACACTGTTAGTAATTGATAGGTCATCTGTAGGGCATATGCTGAAATGTTTGAAATGTCTTATGTGAATATGCCCCTAAACAGCTGTAAGCACATTTGTTTCACCAGAGTCCCTTTAGTGTCTGAATCTTATGGATATTTTTCAAGTCTGTAGTGTAATTTTTTAAGTATTTTATGAAGTTCTTCCTAAACAGATACTAGGAAACAAGGGTTCAGCTCATCCTTCTTTCCTTGAGTGAATATTAAAATCATTCTGTCATGACCATAGCGCAATATTTGTTAAGACTTATAAAAAGATATTTCTAAAAGACAACTTTCCAGCTGGGTTCTTAACATTGTTCTTTCATTTTATGGAAGTGATAACCATTCTGGATGGAATACACTGAAACGTTTGAAAAGACTTGTATGAAGATACTCCTAAATAGCTACAAGCAATCTGGTTACACCACAGCGTTCTTTCATTTAATAAACTTTATATATAGTCTCCTATAGCTGTAGTGAAATGTTTTATATCATATATGAAAATGTTCCTACAGCTACCTGCAAGCTGGGATCAGCACACTGACTTTTCATTGTAATAAAGTGACAGTTACTTTGTACGGCATACACTGAAATGTCAGAAAAGACTTATATGAGTGTATTTCTAAAGAGATACAAGCAAGCTGGTTTCACAATAGTGATCTTTCATTGAATTAATGTAATAGATATTCTGTCGCACATGTTGTGAAATGTTCAATAAATCTTACATGAAAATGTTACTATAAGTCTACCTGAAAGCTGAGTTAAGTACAATGTTTTTTCATTTTAAGAAAGTATAGCTGTTCTCTATGGCTCATACTGAAATGCTACAAAAGACTTACATGAAGATGTTCCTTAAAAGCTACAAGGAAGTTGGTTTCACCACAGCATTCTTTCAATGAGTGAATGTTATAGATATTCCATCATGCCCGTAGTGAAATGTTTGATAGGACTTATTTGAAGATTCCCCTAAACAGCTGCAAGCAAGGTGTTTTCACCACAGTGTTCATTCAGAAAATGAATGTTATACGTATTTCTGTCATGCCTCAAGAGAACTATTTGATGTCTTATGTGAGAGTGTTCCTGAACAGCTACAAGCAAGCTTTTTCAACATAGTGTGGTTTCCTTGAATGAATGTTATGGATATCATGTTGCGGCTGTAGAGAAACGTTTGATAAGACATAAATGAAATGCTCATAAAGAGCCACTGGTTTCATCAGAACGTTCTTTCTGGATATGGAAGTGATAGCCATTCTGTAGGCATAATGAAGTGTTTGAAGAGCCTTATACGAAGACATTCCCAAGGCGCCAGAAGTAATCTGGCTTCACCACAGTGTTCTTTCAGTGAACGAGTGTTATAGCTAGTCTGTCATGCCTGTAGTGAAATGTTTAATAAGTCTTATATGAAGAGGTTTCAAACAGCCGCCAGCAAGCCGGGTTTAGCACAGTGTCCTTTAACTGTAAGTAAGTGAGAGCCATTCTGTATGGCATATACTTAAATGTTAGAGAGGTCTTATATGAAGATGTTCCTAAATAGAATCCAACAAGGTGTGTTCAGGACAGAATAATTTCATCATAAGATAGTGACAGCCGTTTAGTATGGCATATACTGAAATGCTGAAAAGGACTGAAATGAAGATCTTCCTTAACAGTAAAACCAAGCCACTTTCACCATAGTGTTCTTTCATTGAATGGATGTAATAGATATTCTGTCATGCCTGTAGTTAAATGTTCAATAGGTCTTACATAAAAATACTCCTAATAATCTACCTGAAAGCTATTAAACACAACCTTCTTTCCTTGTAAGAAGGGTATGGCCATGCTGTATGCCATATACTGAAATGCTTGAAAAGCTTTATACGAAGATGTTCCTCAACAGTTACAAGAAAACTGCTTTCATCCCTGTGTTCGTTCAATGAGTGAATGTTTAGAGATTCTGTCATTCCTGCAAAGGAATGTTTAATAAGTCTTACATGAAGATGTTTCTAAACAGCTACAAGGAAATTTTTTTAAATATAGCGTTATTACATTGAATAAACATTAAAGATATCCTGTCATGGCTGTAGGCAAATGTCTGATAAGACTTGAGCAAAATATTAATAAACAATTACTTGCAAGCTGGGTTCATCACAGTATTCTTTCCTGGCTATGGAGATGATAGCCATTCTGTATGGCATAAAGTGATATGTTTGAAGAGCCTTCTTCGATTTATATTCTTAAACAGCTAACAAGCAAGATGGTTTCTTCACAGTGTTCTTTCAGTGAATGAATGTTCTAGATATTGTCACATCTGTGGTGAAATATTTGATATATGATGTTCCTAAACAGCTACCTATAAACTGGATTCAGCATGTGTTCTTTCATTTTGTGAAAATGATAGTCGCTCTGTGTGGAATATACTTAAGTATTTGAAGTGTATTATGTGCAGATGTTCCTAAACAGTGAAAAGAAGATGGTTTTTGCATAATTTTCTTTCAGATGACAAATGTTATAGACATTGTCACATCTGTAGTCAAATGTTTGATATGATTTATGTGAAAATATCCCTAAACAGCTACCTGTTGGCTTGATTAAGCACAATGCTCTTTCATTGTAAGAAAGTGATAGCTGTTCCATGTGGCATATACTGAAATGTTTGAAATGTCATATGTGAAGATGTTCCTTAAGAGCTACTTGCTAGGTGTTTTCAAGACAATGTTCTTTCAGTGAATGAATGTTGTAGATAGTCTATCACACCCGTAGCGAAATGCTGGATAAGTTTTATGAAGATGTCCCTAAGTAGCTACAAGCAAAATGGTTTCACAACAGTGTTCTTACAGACATTGAAGGTTATAGATATTCTGTCATGCCTGTAGTGAAATGTTTGATAAGACTTGCATGAACACTTACATGAAGATGTTTCTAAACAGCCACAAGCAAGCTTTTTCAACACAGTATTTCATTGAATGGATGTAATAATCATCACATTGTGGCTGCAGAGAAACGTTTGATAAGACACACACAAAATGTTCATAAATAGCATGTGCCAGCTGGTTGCATCACAATGTTGTTTAATTTAATGGAAGTGATCATCATTCTGTATAGCATATGATGTGTTTGAATAGCCTTATATAAAGATATTCCTAAAAACTTATGAGCAATCTGGTTTGACCAGAGTGTGTTCCTCAGTGAATGAATCTTACAGAGATTCTGTCAGAGCAGTAGTGACATGTTTGGTGTTTTGTATGAAGAAACCCTAAATGGCTTCCTGCAAGATGAGTTCAACACAGTGTTATTTCATTTTAAGAAAATGATAGTCATTCTGTTTGGCATAAACTGAAATATTAGAAAAGCCTTATATCAAGAGGTTCCTAATTAGCTACCAGCAATCTGGCTTCACAATAGTGTTCTTTCATTGAATGGATGTAATAGATACTTTGTAGTGAAATGTATGATAAGTCTCTTATGAAAAGGTTCCTAAACAGCTGCCTGCAATCTGGCTTCAGCACATTATATCATTGTCTCAAAGTGATATTCATTCAGTATGTCTTATATGGAAACGCTTGAAAGGGTGAACATGAAGAAGTTTCTAAATATATACAAGCAAGATTGTTTCTCCACAGTTTTCTTTCAGTGACTGAATGTTATGTATAGTCTGTCACGACTATTGTAAAATGTTTGATGAGTCTTATGTAGAAACGTTCCTAGATAGCTATCTGTGAGCTCTATTTAGCACAGTGTTCTTTCATTGTAGGAAAATGATACCCATTCATTATGGCATATACTGAAATGTGAGAAATGTCTTAAATACAAATGTTCCTAATAATAGCTTCAAGATGCTTTCACCACAGAGTTCTTTCAGTGAAACAATATTGCAGATATTCTGTGACACTTGTAGTGAAGTGTTAGTTAAAACTTACTTGCAAGCTGGATTCAGCACAGTGTTTCTTTCATTGTTTGAAACTCATATTCAATCAGAACAGCAAATATTGAAATGGTTATAATGACTAATATGAAGATGATCCTTAATGGCTGCAAGTAAGATGGTTTCACCACAGTTTTCTCTCAGTGAACAAATGCTATATATATTCTGTCCCGCATGCAATGAAATGTTTGTTAAGTCTTATATGAACATGTTCCTAAACAGCTACCCGCAAACTGGGCTTAGAACAGTGTTCTCACACTGTTAGTAATTGATAGGTCATCTGTAGGGCATATGCTGAAATGTTTGAAATGTCTTATGTGAATATGCCCCTAAACAGCTGTAAGCACATTTGTTTCACCAGAGTCCCTTTAGTGTCTGAATCTTATGGATATTTTTCAAGTCTGTAGTGTAATTTTTTAAGTATTTTATGAAGTTCTTCCTAAACAGATACTAGGAAACAAGGGTTCAGCTCATCCTTCTTTCCTTGAGTGAATATTAAAATCATTCTGTCATGACCATAGCGCAATATTTGTTAAGACTTATAAAAAGATATTTCTAAAAGACAACTTTCCAGCTGGGTTCTTAACATTGTTCTTTCATTTTATGGAAGTGATAACCATTCTGGATGGAATACACTGAAACGTTTGAAAAGACTTGTATGAAGATACTCCTAAATAGCTACAAGCAATCTGGTTACACCACAGCGTTCTTTCATTTAATAAACTTTATATATAGTCTCCTATAGCTGTAGTGAAATGTTTTATATCATATATGAAAATGTTCCTACAGCTACCTGCAAGCTGGGATCAGCACACTGACTTTTCATTGTAATAAAGTGATAGTTACTTTGTACGGCATACACTGAAATGTCAGAAAAGACTTATATGAGTGTATTTCTAAAGAGATACAAGCAAGCTGGTTTCACAATAGTGATCTTTCATTGAATTAATGTAATAGATATTCTGTCGCACATGTTGTGAAATGTTCAATAAATCTTACATGAAAATGTTACTATAAGTCTACCTGAAAGCTGAGTTAAGTACAATGTTTTTTCATTTTAAGAAAGTATAGCTGTTCTCTATGGCTCATACTGAAATGCTACAAAAGACTTACATGAAGATGTTCCTTAAAAGCTACAAGGAAGTTGGTTTCACCACAGCATTCTTTCAATGAGTGAATGTTATAGATATTCCATCATGCCCGTAGTGAAATGTTTGATAGGACTTATTTGAAGATTCCCCTAAACAGCTGCAAGCAAGGTGTTTTCACCACAGTGTTCATTCAGAAAATGAATGTTATACGTATTTCTGTCATGCCTCAAGAGAACTATTTGATGTCTTATGTGAGAGTGTTCCTGAACAGCTACAAGCAAGCTTTTTCAACATAGTGTGGTTTCCTTGAATGAATGTTATGGATATCATGTTGCGGCTGTAGAGAAACGTTTGATAAGACATAAATGAAATGCTCATAAAGAGCCACTGGTTTCATCAGAACGTTCTTTCTGGATATGGAAGTGATAGCCATTCTGTAGGCATAATGAAGTGTTTGAAGAGCCTTATACGAAGACATTCCCAAGGCGCCAGAAGTAATCTGGCTTCACCACAGTGTTCTTTCAGTGAACGAGTGTTATAGCTAGTCTGTCATGCCTGTAGTGAAATGTTTAATAAGTCTTATATGAAGAGGTTTCAAACAGCCGCCAGCAAGCCGGGTTTAGCACAGTGTCCTTTAACTGTAAGTAAGTGAGAGCCATTCTGTATGGCATATACTTAAATGTTAGAGAGGTCTTATATGAAGATGTTCCTAAATAGAATCCAACAAGGTGTGTTCAGGACAGAATAATTTCATCATAAGATAGTGACAGCCGTTTAGTATGGCATATACTGAAATGCTGAAAAGGACTGAAATGAAGATCTTCCTTAACAGTAAAACCAAGCCACTTTCACCATAGTGTTCTTTCATTGAATGGATGTAATAGATATTCTGTCATGCCTGTAGTTAAATGTTCAATAGGTCTTACATAAAAATACTCCTAATAATCTACCTGAAAGCTATTAAACACAACCTTCTTTCCTTGTAAGAAGGGTATGGCCATGCTGTATGCCATATACTGAAATGCTTGAAAAGCTTTATACGAAGATGTTCCTCAACAGTTACAAGAAAACTGCTTTCATCCCTGTGTTCGTTCAATGAGTGAATGTTTAGAGATTCTGTCATTCCTGCAAAGGAATGTTTAATAAGTCTTACATGAAGATGTTTCTAAACAGCTACAAGGAAATTTTTTTAAATATAGCGTTATTACATTGAATAAACATTAAAGATATCCTGTCATGGCTGTAGGCAAATGTCTGATAAGACTTGAGCAAAATATTAATAAACAATTACTTGCAAGCTGGGTTCATCACAGTATTCTTTCCTGGCTATGGAGATGATAGCCATTCTGTATGGCATAAAGTGATATGTTTGAAGAGCCTTCTTCGATTTATATTCTTAAACAGCTAACAAGCAAGATGGTTTCTTCACAGTGTTCTTTCAGTGAATGAATGTTCTAGATATTGTCACATCTGTGGTGAAATATTTGATATATGATGTTCCTAAACAGCTACCTATAAACTGGATTCAGCATGTGTTCTTTCATTTTGTGAAAATGATAGTCGCTCTGTGTGGAATATACTTAAGTATTTGAAGTGTATTATGTGCAGATGTTCCTAAACAGTGAAAAGAAGATGGTTTTTGCATAATTTTCTTTCAGATGACAAATGTTATAGACATTGTCACATCTGTAGTCAAATGTTTGATATGATTTATGTGAAAATATCCCTAAACAGCTACCTGTTGGCTTGATTAAGCACAATGCTCTTTCATTGTAAGAAAGTGATAGCTGTTCCATGTGGCATATACTGAAATGTTTGAAATGTCATATGTGAAGATGTTCCTTAAGAGCTACTTGCTAGGTGTTTTCAAGACAATGTTCTTTCAGTGAATGAATGTTGTAGATAGTCTATCACACCCGTAGCGAAATGCTGGATAAGTTTTATGAAGATGTCCCTAAGTAGCTACAAGCAAAATGGTTTCACAACAGTGTTCTTACAGACATTGAAGGTTATAGATATTCTGTCATGCCTGTAGTGAAATGTTTGATAAGACTTGCATGAACACTTACATGAAGATGTTTCTAAACAGCCACAAGCAAGCTTTTTCAACACAGTATTTCATTGAATGGATGTAATAATCATCACATTGTGGCTGCAGAGAAACGTTTGATAAGACACACACAAAATGTTCATAAATAGCATGTGCCAGCTGGTTGCATCACAATGTTGTTTAATTTAATGGAAGTGATCATCATTCTGTATAGCATATGATGTGTTTGAATAGCCTTATATAAAGATATTCCTAAAAACTTATGAGCAATCTGGTTTGACCAGAGTGTGTTCCTCAGTGAATGAATCTTACAGAGATTCTGTCAGAGCAGTAGTGACATGTTTGGTGTTTTGTATGAAGAAACCCTAAATGGCTTCCTGCAAGATGAGTTCAACACAGTGTTATTTCATTTTAAGAAAATGATAGTCATTCTGTTTGGCATAAACTGAAATATTAGAAAAGCCTTATATCAAGAGGTTCCTAATTAGCTACCAGCAATCTGGCTTCACAATAGTGTTCTTTCATTGAATGGATGTAATAGATACTTTGTAGTGAAATGTATGATAAGTCTCTTATGAAAAGGTTCCTAAACAGCTGCCTGCAATCTGGCTTCAGCACATTATATCATTGTCTCAAAGTGATATTCATTCAGTATGTCTTATATGGAAACGCTTGAAAGGGTGAACATGAAGAAGTTTCTAAATATATACAAGCAAGATTGTTTCTCCACAGTTTTCTTTCAGTGACTGAATGTTATGTATAGTCTGTCACGACTATTGTAAAATGTTTGATGAGTCTTATGTAGAAACGTTCCTAGATAGCTATCTGTGAGCTCTATTTAGCACAGTGTTCTTTCATTGTAGGAAAATGATACCCATTCATTATGGCATATACTGAAATGTGAGAAATGTCTTAAATACAAATGTTCCTAATAATAGCTTCAAGATGCTTTCACCACAGAGTTCTTTCAGTGAAACAATATTGCAGATATTCTGTGACACTTGTAGTGAAGTGTTAGTTAAAACTTACTTGCAAGCTGGATTCAGCACAGTGTTTCTTTCATTGTTTGAAACTCATATTCAATCAGAACAGCAAATATTGAAATGGTTATAATGACTAATATGAAGATGATCCTTAATGGCTGCAAGTAAGATGGTTTCACCACAGTTTTCTCTCAGTGAACAAATGCTATATATATTCTGTCCCGCATGCAATGAAATGTTTGTTAAGTCTTATATGAACATGTTCCTAAACAGCTACCCGCAAACTGGGCTTAGAACAGTGTTCTCACACTGTTAGTAATTGATAGGTCATCTGTAGGGCATATGCTGAAATGTTTGAAATGTCTTATGTGAATATGCCCCTAAACAGCTGTAAGCACATTTGTTTCACCAGAGTCCCTTTAGTGTCTGAATCTTATGGATATTTTTCAAGTCTGTAGTGTAATTTTTTAAGTATTTTATGAAGTTCTTCCTAAACAGATACTAGGAAACAAGGGTTCAGCTCATCCTTCTTTCCTTGAGTGAATATTAAAATCATTCTGTCATGACCATAGCGCAATATTTGTTAAGACTTATAAAAAGATATTTCTAAAAGACAACTTTCCAGCTGGGTTCTTAACATTGTTCTTTCATTTTATGGAAGTGATAACCATTCTGGATGGAATACACTGAAACGTTTGAAAAGACTTGTATGAAGATACTCCTAAATAGCTACAAGCAATCTGGTTACACCACAGCGTTCTTTCATTTAATAAACTTTATATATAGTCTCCTATAGCTGTAGTGAAATGTTTTATATCATATATGAAAATGTTCCTACAGCTACCTGCAAGCTGGGATCAGCACACTGACTTTTCATTGTAATAAAGTGACAGTTACTTTGTACGGCATACACTGAAATGTCAGAAAAGACTTATATGAGTGTATTTCTAAAGAGATACAAGCAAGCTGGTTTCACAATAGTGATCTTTCATTGAATTAATGTAATAGATATTCTGTCGCACATGTTGTGAAATGTTCAATAAATCTTACATGAAAATGTTACTATAAGTCTACCTGAAAGCTGAGTTAAGTACAATGTTTTTTCATTTTAAGAAAGTATAGCTGTTCTCTATGGCTCATACTGAAATGCTACAAAAGACTTACATGAAGATGTTCCTTAAAAGCTACAAGGAAGTTGGTTTCACCACAGCATTCTTTCAATGAGTGAATGTTATAGATATTCCATCATGCCCGTAGTGAAATGTTTGATAGGACTTATTTGAAGATTCCCCTAAACAGCTGCAAGCAAGGTGTTTTCACCACAGTGTTCATTCAGAAAATGAATGTTATACGTATTTCTGTCATGCCTCAAGAGAACTATTTGATGTCTTATGTGAGAGTGTTCCTGAACAGCTACAAGCAAGCTTTTTCAACATAGTGTGGTTTCCTTGAATGAATGTTATGGATATCATGTTGCGGCTGTAGAGAAACGTTTGATAAGACATAAATGAAATGCTCATAAAGAGCCACTGGTTTCATCAGAACGTTCTTTCTGGATATGGAAGTGATAGCCATTCTGTAGGCATAATGAAGTGTTTGAAGAGCCTTATACGAAGACATTCCCAAGGCGCCAGAAGTAATCTGGCTTCACCACAGTGTTCTTTCAGTGAACGAGTGTTATAGCTAGTCTGTCATGCCTGTAGTGAAATGTTTAATAAGTCTTATATGAAGAGGTTTCAAACAGCCGCCAGCAAGCCGGGTTTAGCACAGTGTCCTTTAACTGTAAGTAAGTGAGAGCCATTCTGTATGGCATATACTTAAATGTTAGAGAGGTCTTATATGAAGATGTTCCTAAATAGAATCCAACAAGGTGTGTTCAGGACAGAATAATTTCATCATAAGATAGTGACAGCCGTTTAGTATGGCATATACTGAAATGCTGAAAAGGACTGAAATGAAGATCTTCCTTAACAGTAAAACCAAGCCACTTTCACCATAGTGTTCTTTCATTGAATGGATGTAATAGATATTCTGTCATGCCTGTAGTTAAATGTTCAATAGGTCTTACATAAAAATACTCCTAATAATCTACCTGAAAGCTATTAAACACAACCTTCTTTCCTTGTAAGAAGGGTATGGCCATGCTGTATGCCATATACTGAAATGCTTGAAAAGCTTTATACGAAGATGTTCCTCAACAGTTACAAGAAAACTGCTTTCATCCCTGTGTTCGTTCAATGAGTGAATGTTTAGAGATTCTGTCATTCCTGCAAAGGAATGTTTAATAAGTCTTACATGAAGATGTTTCTAAACAGCTACAAGGAAATTTTTTTAAATATAGCGTTATTACATTGAATAAACATTAAAGATATCCTGTCATGGCTGTAGGCAAATGTCTGATAAGACTTGAGCAAAATATTAATAAACAATTACTTGCAAGCTGGGTTCATCACAGTATTCTTTCCTGGCTATGGAGATGATAGCCATTCTGTATGGCATAAAGTGATATGTTTGAAGAGCCTTCTTCGATTTATATTCTTAAACAGCTAACAAGCAAGATGGTTTCTTCACAGTGTTCTTTCAGTGAATGAATGTTCTAGATATTGTCACATCTGTGGTGAAATATTTGATATATGATGTTCCTAAACAGCTACCTATAAACTGGATTCAGCATGTGTTCTTTCATTTTGTGAAAATGATAGTCGCTCTGTGTGGAATATACTTAAGTATTTGAAGTGTATTATGTGCAGATGTTCCTAAACAGTGAAAAGAAGATGGTTTTTGCATAATTTTCTTTCAGATGACAAATGTTATAGACATTGTCACATCTGTAGTCAAATGTTTGATATGATTTATGTGAAAATATCCCTAAACAGCTACCTGTTGGCTTGATTAAGCACAATGCTCTTTCATTGTAAGAAAGTGATAGCTGTTCCATGTGGCATATACTGAAATGTTTGAAATGTCATATGTGAAGATGTTCCTTAAGAGCTACTTGCTAGGTGTTTTCAAGACAATGTTCTTTCAGTGAATGAATGTTGTAGATAGTCTATCACACCCGTAGCGAAATGCTGGATAAGTTTTATGAAGATGTCCCTAAGTAGCTACAAGCAAAATGGTTTCACAACAGTGTTCTTACAGACATTGAAGGTTATAGATATTCTGTCATGCCTGTAGTGAAATGTTTGATAAGACTTGCATGAACACTTACATGAAGATGTTTCTAAACAGCCACAAGCAAGCTTTTTCAACACAGTATTTCATTGAATGGATGTAATAATCATCACATTGTGGCTGCAGAGAAACGTTTGATAAGACACACACAAAATGTTCATAAATAGCATGTGCCAGCTGGTTGCATCACAATGTTGTTTAATTTAATGGAAGTGATCATCATTCTGTATAGCATATGATGTGTTTGAATAGCCTTATATAAAGATATTCCTAAAAACTTATGAGCAATCTGGTTTGACCAGAGTGTGTTCCTCAGTGAATGAATCTTACAGAGATTCTGTCAGAGCAGTAGTGACATGTTTGGTGTTTTGTATGAAGAAACCCTAAATGGCTTCCTGCAAGATGAGTTCAACACAGTGTTATTTCATTTTAAGAAAATGATAGTCATTCTGTTTGGCATAAACTGAAATATTAGAAAAGCCTTATATCAAGAGGTTCCTAATTAGCTACCAGCAATCTGGCTTCACAATAGTGTTCTTTCATTGAATGGATGTAATAGATACTTTGTAGTGAAATGTATGATAAGTCTCTTATGAAAAGGTTCCTAAACAGCTGCCTGCAATCTGGCTTCAGCACATTATATCATTGTCTCAAAGTGATATTCATTCAGTATGTCTTATATGGAAACGCTTGAAAGGGTGAACATGAAGAAGTTTCTAAATATATACAAGCAAGATTGTTTCTCCACAGTTTTCTTTCAGTGACTGAATGTTATGTATAGTCTGTCACGACTATTGTAAAATGTTTGATAAGTCTTATGTAGAAACGTTCCTAGATAGCTATCTGTGAGCTCTATTTAGCACAGTGTTCTTTCATTGTAGGAAAATGATACCCATTCATTATGGCATATACTGAAATGTGAGAAATGTCTTAAATACAAATGTTCCTAATAATAGCTTCAAGATGCTTTCACCACAGAGTTCTTTCAGTGAAACAATATTGCAGATATTCTGTGACACTTGTAGTGAAGTGTTAGTTAAAACTTACTTGCAAGCTGGATTCAGCACAGTGTTTCTTTCATTGTTTGAAACTCATATTCAATCAGAACAGCAAATATTGAAATGGTTATAATGACTAATATGAAGATGATCCTTAATGGCTGCAAGTAAGATGGTTTCACCACAGTTTTCTCTCAGTGAACAAATGCTATATATATTCTGTCCCGCATGCAATGAAATGTTTGTTAAGTCTTATATGAACATGTTCCTAAACAGCTACCCGCAAACTGGGCTTAGAACAGTGTTCTCACACTGTTAGTAATTGATAGGTCATCTGTAGGGCATATGCTGAAATGTTTGAAATGTCTTATGTGAATATGCCCCTAAACAGCTGTAAGCACATTTGTTTCACCAGAGTCCCTTTAGTGTCTGAATCTTATGGATATTTTTCAAGTCTGTAGTGTAATTTTTTAAGTATTTTATGAAGTTCTTCCTAAACAGATACTAGGAAACAAGGGTTCAGCTCATCCTTCTTTCCTTGAGTGAATATTAAAATCATTCTGTCATGACCATAGCGCAATATTTGTTAAGACTTATAAAAAGATATTTCTAAAAGACAACTTTCCAGCTGGGTTCTTAACATTGTTCTTTCATTTTATGGAAGTGATAACCATTCTGGATGGAATACACTGAAACGTTTGAAAAGACTTGTATGAAGATACTCCTAAATAGCTACAAGCAATCTGGTTACACCACAGCGTTCTTTCATTTAATAAACTTTATATATAGTCTCCTATAGCTGTAGTGAAATGTTTTATATCATATATGAAAATGTTCCTACAGCTACCTGCAAGCTGGGATCAGCACACTGACTTTTCATTGTAATAAAGTGATAGTTACTTTGTACGGCATACACTGAAATGTCAGAAAAGACTTATATGAGTGTATTTCTAAAGAGATACAAGCAAGCTGGTTTCACAATAGTGATCTTTCATTGAATTAATGTAATAGATATTCTGTCGCACATGTTGTGAAATGTTCAATAAATCTTACATGAAAATGTTACTATAAGTCTACCTGAAAGCTGAGTTAAGTACAATGTTTTTTCATTTTAAGAAAGTATAGCTGTTCTCTATGGCTCATACTGAAATGCTACAAAAGACTTACATGAAGATGTTCCTTAAAAGCTACAAGGAAGTTGGTTTCACCACAGCATTCTTTCAATGAGTGAATGTTATAGATATTCCATCATGCCCGTAGTGAAATGTTTGATAGGACTTATTTGAAGATTCCCCTAAACAGCTGCAAGCAAGGTGTTTTCACCACAGTGTTCATTCAGAAAATGAATGTTATACGTATTTCTGTCATGCCTCAAGAGAACTATTTGATGTCTTATGTGAGAGTGTTCCTGAACAGCTACAAGCAAGCTTTTTCAACATAGTGTGGTTTCCTTGAATGAATGTTATGGATATCATGTTGCGGCTGTAGAGAAACGTTTGATAAGACATAAATGAAATGCTCATAAAGAGCCACTGGTTTCATCAGAACGTTCTTTCTGGATATGGAAGTGATAGCCATTCTGTAGGCATAATGAAGTGTTTGAAGAGCCTTATACGAAGACATTCCCAAGGCGCCAGAAGTAATCTGGCTTCACCACAGTGTTCTTTCAGTGAACGAGTGTTATAGCTAGTCTGTCATGCCTGTAGTGAAATGTTTAATAAGTCTTATATGAAGAGGTTTCAAACAGCCGCCAGCAAGCCGGGTTTAGCACAGTGTCCTTTAACTGTAAGTAAGTGAGAGCCATTCTGTATGGCATATACTTAAATGTTAGAGAGGTCTTATATGAAGATGTTCCTAAATAGAATCCAACAAGATGTGTTCAGGACAGAATAATTTCATCATAAGATAGTGACAGCCGTTTAGTATGGCATATACTGAAATGCTGAAAAGGACTGAAATGAAGATCTTCCTTAACAGTAAAACCAAGCCACTTTCACCATAGTGTTCTTTCATTGAATGGATGTAATAGATATTCTGTCATGCCTGTAGTTAAATGTTCAATAGGTCTTACATAAAAATACTCCTAATAATCTACCTGAAAGCTATTAAACACAACCTTCTTTCCTTGTAAGAAGGGTATGGCCATGCTGTATGCCATATACTGAAATGCTTGAAAAGCTTTATACGAAGATGTTCCTCAACAGTTACAAGAAAACTGCTTTCATCCCTGTGTTCGTTCAATGAGTGAATGTTTAGAGATTCTGTCATTCCTGCAAAGGAATGTTTAATAAGTCTTACATGAAGATGTTTCTAAACAGCTACAAGGAAATTTTTTTAAATATAGCGTTATTACATTGAATAAACATTAAAGATATCCTGTCATGACTGTAGGCAAATGTCTGATAAGACTTGAGCAAAATATTAATAAACAATTACTTGCAAGCTGGGTTCATCACAGTATTCTTTCCTGGCTATGGAGATGATAGCCATTCTGTATGGCATAAAGTGATATGTTTGAAGAGCCTTCGATTTATATTCTTAAACAGCTAACAAGCAAGATGGTTTCTTCACAGTGTTCTTTCAGTGAATGAATGTTCTAGATATTGTCACATCTGTGGTGAAATATTTGATATATGATGTTCCTAAACAGCTACCTATAAACTGGATTCAGCATGTGTTCTTTCATTTTGTGAAAATGATAGTCGCTCTGTGTGGAATATACTTAAGTATTTGAAGTGTATTATGTGCAGATGTTCCTAAACAGTGAAAAGAAGATGGTTTTTGCACAATTTTCTTTCAGATGACAAATGTTATAGACATTGTCACATCTGTAGTCAAATGTTTGATATGATTTATGTGAAAATATCCCTAAACAGCTACCTGTTGGCTTGATTAAGCACAATGCTCTTTCATTGTAAGAAAGTGATAGCTGTTCCATGTGGCATATACTGAAATGTTTGAAATGTCATATGTGAAGATGTTCCTTAAGAGCTACTTGCTAGGTGTTTTCAAGACAATGTTCTTTCAGTGAATGAATGTTGTAGATAGTCTATCACACCCGTAGCGAAATGCTGGATAAGTTTTATGAAGATGTCCCTAAGTAGCTACAAGCAAAATGGTTTCACAACAGTGTTCTTACAGACATTGAAGGTTATAGATATTCTGTCATGCCTGTAGTGAAATGTTTGATAAGACTTGCATGAACACTTACATGAAGATGTTTCTAAACAGCCACAAGCAAGCTTTTTCAACACAGTATTTCATTGAATGGATGTAATAATCATCACATTGTGGCTGCAGAGAAACGTTTGATAAGACACACACAAAATGTTCATAAATAGCATGTGCCAGCTGGTTGCATCACAATGTTGTTTAATTTAATGGAAGTGATCATCATTCTGTATAGCATATGATGTGTTTGAATAGCCTTATATAAAGATATTCCTAAAAACTTATGAGCAATCTGGTTTCACCAGAGTGTGTTCCTCAGTGAATGAATCTTACAGAGATTCTGTCAGAGCAGTAGTGACATGTTTGGTGTTTTGTATGAAGAAACCCTAAATGGCTTCCTGCAAGATGAGTTCAACACAGTGTTATTTCATTTTAAGAAAATGATAGTCATTCTGTTTGGCATAAACTGAAATATTAGAAAAGCCTTATATCAAGAGGTTCCTAATTAGCTACCAGCAATCTGGCTTCACAATAGTGTTCTTTCATTGAATGGATGTAATAGATACTTTGTAGTGAAATGTATGATAAGTCTCTTATGAAAAGGTTCCTAAACAGCTGCCTGCAATCTGGCTTCAGCACATTATATCATTGTCTCAAAGTGATATTCATTCAGTATGTCTTATATGGAAACGCTTGAAATGGTGAACATGAAGAAGTTTCTAAATATATACAAGCAAGATTGTTTCTCCACAGTTTTCTTTCAGTGACTGAATGTTATGTATAGTCTGTCACGACTATTGTAAAATGTTTGATAAGTCTTATGTAGAAACGTTCCTAGATAGCTATCTGTGAGCTCTATTTAGCACAGTGTTCTTTCATTGTAGGAAAATGATACCCATTCATTATGGCATATACTGAAATGTGAGAAATGTCTTAAATACAAATGTTCCTAATAATAGCTTCAAGATGCTTTCACCACAGAGTTCTTTCAGTGAAACAATATTGCAGATATTCTGTGACACTTGTAGTGAAGTGTTAGTTAAAACTTACTTGCAAGCTGGATTCAGCACAGTGTTTCTTTCATTGTTTGAAACTCATATTCAATCAGAACAGCAAATATTGAAATGGTTATAATGACTAATATGAAGATGATCCTTAATGGCTGCAAGTAAGATGGTTTCACCACAGTTTTCTCTCAGTGAACAAATGCTATATATATTCTGTCCCGCATGCAATGAAATGTTTGTTAAGTCTTATATGAACATGTTCCTAAACAGCTACCCGCAAACTGGGCTTAGAACAGTGTTCTCACACTGTTAGTAATTGATAGGTCATCTGTAGGGCATATGCTGAAATGTTTGAAATGTCTTATGTGAATATGCCCCTAAACAGCTGTAAGCACATTTGTTTCACCAGAGTCCCTTTAGTGTCTGAATCTTATGGATATTTTTCAAGTCTGTAGTGTAATTTTTTAAGTATTTTATGAAGTTCTTCCTAAACAGATACTAGGAAACAAGGGTTCAGCTCATCCTTCTTTCCTTGAGTGAATATTAAAATCATTCTGTCATGACCATAGCGCAATATTTGTTAAGACTTATAAAAAGATATTTCTAAAAGACAACTTTCCAGCTGGGTTCTTAACATTGTTCTTTCATTTTATGGAGGTGATAACCATTCTGGATGGAATACACTGAAACGTTTGAAAAGACTTGTATGAAGATACTCCTAAATAGCTACAAGCAATCTGGTTACACCACAGCGTTCTTTCATTTAATAAACTTTATATATAGTCTCCTATAGCTGTAGTGAAATGTTTTATATCATATATGAAAATGTTCCTACAGCTACCTGCAAGCTGGGATCAGCACACTGACTTTTCATTGTAATAAAGTGACAGTTACTTTGTACGGCATACACTGAAATGTCAGAAAAGACTTATATGAGTGTATTTCTAAAGAGATACAAGCAAGCTGGTTTCACAATAGTGATCTTTCATTGAATTAATGTAATAGATATTCTGTCGCACATGTTGTGAAATGTTCAATAAATCTTACATGAAAATGTTACTATAAGTCTACCTGAAAGCTGAGTTAAGTACAATGTTTTTTCATTTTAAGAAAGTATAGCTGTTCTCTATGGCTCATACTGAAATGCTACAAAAGACTTACATGAAGATGTTCCTTAAAAGCTACAAGGAAGTTGGTTTCACCACAGCATTCTTTCAATGAGTGAATGTTATAGATATTCCATCATGCCCGTAGTGAAATGTTTGATAGGACTTATTTGAAGATTCCCCTAAACAGCTGCAAGCAAGGTGTTTTCACCACAGTGTTCATTCAGAAAATGAATGTTATACGTATTTCTGTCATGCCTCAAGAGAACTATTTGATGTCTTATGTGAGAGTGTTCCTGAACAGCTACAAGCAAGCTTTTTCAACATAGTGTGGTTTCCTTGAATGAATGTTATGGATATCATGTTGCGGCTGTAGAGAAACGTTTGATAAGACATAAGTGAAATGCTCATAAAGAGCCACTGGTTTCATCAGAACGTTCTTTCTGGATATGGAAGTGATAGCCATTCTGTAGGCATAATGAAGTGTTTGAAGAGCCTTATACGAAGACATTCCCAAGGCGCCAGAAGTAATCTGGCTTCACCACAGTGTTCTTTCAGTGAACGAGTGTTATAGCTAGTCTGTCATGCCTGTAGTGAAATGTTTAATAAGTCTTATATGAAGAGGTTTCAAACAGCCGCCAGCAAGCCGGGTTTAGCACAGTGTCCTTTAACTGTAAGTAAGTGAGAGCCATTCTGTATGGCATATACTTAAATGTTAGAGAGGTCTTATATGAAGATGTTCCTAAATAGAATCCAACAAGATGTGTTCAGGACAGAATAATTTCATCATAAGATAGTGACAGCCGTTTAGTATGGCATATACTGAAATGCTGAAAAGGACTGAAATGAAGATCTTCCTTAACAGTAAAACCAAGCCACTTTCACCATAGTGTTCTTTCATTGAATGGATGTAATAGATATTCTGTCATGCCTGTAGTTAAATGTTCAATAGGTCTTACATAAAAATACTCCTAATAATCTACCTGAAAGCTATTAAACACAACCTTCTTTCCTTGTAAGAAGGGTATGGCCATGCTGTATGCCATATACTGAAATGCTTGAAAAGCTTTATACGAAGATGTTCCTCAACAGTTACAAGAAAACTGCTTTCATCCCTGTGTTCGTTCAATGAGTGAATGTTTAGAGATTCTGTCATTCCCGCAAAGGAATGTTTAATAAGTCTTACATGAAGATGTTTCTAAACAGCTACAAGGAAATTTTTTTAAATATAGCGTTATTACATTGAATAAACATTAAAGATATCCTGTCATGACTGTAGGCAAATGTCTGATAAGACTTGAGCAAAATATTAATAAACAATTACTTGCAAGCTGGGTTCATCACAGTATTCTTTCCTGGCTATGGAGATGATAGCCATTCTGTATGGCATAAAGTGATATGTTTGAAGAGCCTTCGATTTATATTCTTAAACAGCTAACAAGCAAGATGGTTTCTTCACAGTGTTCTTTCAGTGAATGAATGTTCTAGATATTGTCACATCTGTGGTGAAATATTTGATATATGATGTTCCTAAACAGCTACCTATAAACTGGATTCAGCATGTGTTCTTTCATTTTGTGAAAATGATAGTCGCTCTGTGTGGAATATACTTAAGTATTTGAAGTGTATTATGTGCAGATGTTCCTAAACAGTGAAAAGAAGATGGTTTTTGCACAATTTTCTTTCAGATGACAAATGTTATAGACATTGTCACATCTGTAGTCAAATGTTTGATATGATTTATGTGAAAATATCCCTAAACAGCTACCTGTTGGCTTGATTAAGCACAATGCTCTTTCATTGTAAGAAAGTGATAGCTGTTCCATGTGGCATATACTGAAATGTTTGAAATGTCATATGTGAAGATGTTCCTTAAGAGCTACTTGCTAGGTGTTTTCAAGACAATGTTCTTTCAGTGAATGAATGTTGTAGATAGTCTATCACACCCGTAGCGAAATGCTGGATAAGTTTTATGAAGATGTCCCTAAGTAGCTACAAGCAAAATGGTTTCACAACAGTGTTCTTACAGACATTGAAGGTTATAGATATTCTGTCATGCCTGTAGTGAAATGTTTGATAAGACTTGCATGAACACTTACATGAAGATGTTTCTAAACAGCCACAAGCAAGCTTTTTCAACACAGTATTTCATTGAATGGATGTAATAATCATCACATTGTGGCTGCAGAGAAACGTTTGATAAGACACACACAAAATGTTCATAAATAGCATGTGCCAGCTGGTTGCATCACAATGTTGTTTAATTTAATGGAAGTGATCATCATTCTGTATAGCATATGATGTGTTTGAATAGCCTTATATAAAGATATTCCTAAAAACTTATGAGCAATCTGGTTTGACCAGAGTGTGTTCCTCAGTGAATGAATCTTACAGAGATTCTGTCAGAGCAGTAGTGACATGTTTGGTGTTTTGTATGAAGAAACCCTAAATGGCTTCCTGCAAGATGAGTTCAACACAGTGTTATTTCATTTTAAGAAAATGATAGTCATTCTGTTTGGCATAAACTGAAATATTAGAAAAGCCTTATATCAAGAGGTTCCTAATTAGCTACCAGCAATCTGGCTTCACAATAGTGTTCTTTCATTGAATGGATGTAATAGATACTTTGTAGTGAAATGTATGATAAGTCTCTTATGAAAAGGTTCCTAAACAGCTGCCTGCAATCTGGCTTCAGCACATTATATCATTGTCTCAAAGTGATATTCATTCAGTATGTCTTATATGGAAACGCTTGAAAGGGTGACCATGAAGAAGTTTCTAAATATATACAAGCAAGATTGTTTCTCCACAGTTTTCTTTCAGTGACTGAATGTTATGTATAGTCTGTCACGACTATTGTAAAATGTTTGATAAGTCTTATGTAGAAACGTTCCTAGATAGCTATCTGTGAGCTCTATTTAGCACAGTGTTCTTTCATTGTAGGAAAATGATACCCATTCATTATGGCATATACTGAAATGTGAGAAATGTCTTAAATACAAATGTTCCTAATAATAGCTTCAAGATGCTTTCACCACAGAGTTCTTTCAGTGAAACAATATTGCAGATATTCTGTGACACTTGTAGTGAAGTGTTAGTTAAAACTTACTTGCAAGCTGGATTCAGCACAGTGTTTCTTTCATTGTTTGAAACTCATATTCAATCAGAACAGCAAATATTGAAATGGTTATAATGACTAATATGAAGATGATCCTTAATGGCTGCAAGTAAGATGGTTTCACCACAGTTTTCTCTCAGTGAACAAATGCTATATATATTCTGTCCCGCATGCAATGAAATGTTTGTTAAGTCTTATATGAACATGTTCCTAAACAGCTACCCGCAAACTGGGCTTAGAACAGTGTTCTCACACTGTTAGTAATTGATAGGTCATCTGTAGGGCATATGCTGAAATGTTTGAAATGTCTTATGTGAATATGCCCCTAAACAGCTGTAAGCACATTTGTTTCACCAGAGTCCCTTTAGTGTCTGAATCTTATGGATATTTTTCAAGTCTGTAGTGTAATTTTTTAAGTATTTTATGAAGTTCTTCCTAAACAGATACTAGGAAACAAGGGTTCAGCTCATCCTTCTTTCCTTGAGTGAATATTAAAATCATTCTGTCATGACCATAGCGCAATATTTGTTAAGACTTATAAAAAGATATTTCTAAAAGACAACTTTCCAGCTGGGTTCTTAACATTGTTCTTTCATTTTATGGAAGTGATAACCATTCTGGATGGAATACACTGAAACGTTTGAAAAGACTTGTATGAAGATACTCCTAAATAGCTACAAGCAATCTGGTTACACCACAGCGTTCTTTCATTTAATAAACTTTATATATAGTCTCCTATAGCTGTAGTGAAATGTTTTATATCATATATGAAAATGTTCCTACAGCTACCTGCAAGCTGGGATCAGCACACTGACTTTTCATTGTAATAAAGTGACAGTTACTTTGTACGGCATACACTGAAATGTCAGAAAAGACTTATATGAGTGTATTTCTAAAGAGATACAAGCAAGCTGGTTTCACAATAGTGATCTTTCATTGAATTAATGTAATAGATATTCTGTCGCACATGTTGTGAAATGTTCAATAAATCTTACATGAAAATGTTACTATAAGTCTACCTGAAAGCTGAGTTAAGTACAATGTTTTTTCATTTTAAGAAAGTATAGCTGTTCTCTATGGCTCATACTGAAATGCTAGAAAAGACTTACATGAAGATGTTCCTTAAAAGCTACAAGGAAGTTGGTTTCACCACAGCATTCTTTCAATGAGTGAATGTTATAGATATTCCATCATGCCCGTAGTGAAATGTTTGATAGGACTTATTTGAAGATTCCCCTAAACAGCTGCAAGCAAGGTGTTTTCACCACAGTGTTCATTCAGAAAATGAATGTTATACGTATTTCTGTCATGCCTCAAGAGAACTATTTGATGTCTTATGTGAGAGTGTTCCTGAACAGCTACAAGCAAGCTTTTTCAACATAGTGTGGTTTCCTTGAATGAATGTTATGGATATCATGTTGCGGCTGTAGAGAAACGTTTGATAAGACATAAATGAAATGCTCATAAAGAGCCACTGGTTTCATCAGAACGTTCTTTCTGGATATGGAAGTGATAGCCATTCTGTAGGCATAATGAAGTGTTTGAAGAGCCTTATACGAAGACATTCCCAAGGCGCCAGAAGTAATCTGGCTTCACCACAGTGTTCTTTCAGTGAACGAGTGTTATAGCTAGTCTGTCATGCCTGTAGTGAAATGTTTAATAAGTCTTATATGAAGAGGTTTCAAACAGCCGCCAGCAAGCCGGGTTTAGCACAGTGTCCTTTAACTGTAAGTAAGTGAGAGCCATTCTGTATGGCATATACTTAAATGTTAGAGAGGTCTTATATGAAGATGTTCCTAAATAGAATCCAACAAGATGTGTTCAGGACAGAATAATTTCATCATAAGATAGTGACAGCCGTTTAGTATGGCATATACTGAAATGCTGAAAAGGACTGAAATGAAGATCTTCCTTAACAGTAAAACCAAGCCACTTTCACCATAGTGTTCTTTCATTGAATGGATGTAATAGATATTCTGTCATGCCTGTAGTTAAATGTTCAATAGGTCTTACATAAAAATACTCCTAATAATCTACCTGAAAGCTATTAAACACAACCTTCTTTCCTTGTAAGAAGGGTATGGCCATGCTGTATGCCATATACTGAAATGCTTGAAAAGCTTTATACGAAGATGTTCCTCAACAGTTACAAGAAAACTGCTTTCATCCCTGTGTTCGTTCAATGAGTGAATGTTTAGAGATTCTGTCATTCCTGCAAAGGAATGTTTAATAAGTCTTACATGAAGATGTTTCTAAACAGCTACAAGGAAATTTTTTTAAATATAGCGTTATTACATTGAATAAACATTAAAGATATCCTGTCATGACTGTAGGCAAATGTCTGATAAGACTTGAGCAAAATATTAATAAACAATTACTTGCAAGCTGGGTTCATCACAGTATTCTTTCCTGGCTATGGAGATGATAGCCATTCTGTATGGCATAAAGTGATATGTTTGAAGAGCCTTCTTCGATTTATATTCTTAAACAGCTAACAAGCAAGATGGTTTCTTCACAGTGTTCTTTCAGTGAATGAATGTTCTAGATATTGTCACATCTGTGGTGAAATATTTGATATATGATGTTCCTAAACAGCTACCTATAAACTGGATTCAGCATGTGTTCTTTCATTTTGTGAAAATGATAGTCGCTCTGTGTGGAATATACTTAAGTATTTGAAGTGTATTATGTGCAGATGTTCCTAAACAGTGAAAAGAAGATGGTTTTTGCACAATTTTCTTTCAGATGACAAATGTTATAGACATTGTCACATCTGTAGTCAAATGTTTGATATGATTTATGTGAAAATATCCCTAAACAGCTACCTGTTGGCTTGATTAAGCACAATGCTCTTTCATTGTAAGAAAGTGATAGCTGTTCCATGTGGCATATACTGAAATGTTTGAAATGTCATATGTGAAGATGTTCCTTAAGAGCTACTTGCTAGGTGTTTTCAAGACAATGTTCTTTCAGTGAATGAATGTTGTAGATAGTCTATCACACCCGTAGCGAAATGCTGGATAAGTTTTATGAAGATGTCCCTAAGTAGCTACAAGCAAAATGGTTTCACAACAGTGTTCTTACAGACATTGAAGGTTATAGATATTCTGTCATGCCTGTAGTGAAATGTTTGATAAGACTTGCATGAACACTTACATGAAGATGTTTCTAAACAGCCACAAGCAAGCTTTTTCAACACAGTATTTCATTGAATGGATGTAATAATCATCACATTGTGGCTGCAGAGAAACGTTTGATAAGACACACACAAAATGTTCATAAATAGCATGTGCCAGCTGGTTGCATCACAATGTTGTTTAATTTAATGGAAGTGATCATCATTCTGTATAGCATATGATGTGTTTGAATAGCCTTATATAAAGATATTCCTAAAAACTTATGAGCAATCTGGTTTGACCAGAGTGTGTTCCTCAGTGAATGAATCTTACAGAGATTCTGTCAGAGCAGTAGTGACATGTTTGGTGTTTTGTATGAAGAAACCCTAAATGGCTTCCTGCAAGATGAGTTCAACACAGTGTTATTTCATTTTAAGAAAATGATAGTCATTCTGTTTGGCATAAACTGAAATATTAGAAAAGCCTTATATCAAGAGGTTCCTAATTAGCTACCAGCAATCTGGCTTCACAATAGTGTTCTTTCATTGAATGGATGTAATAGATACTTTGTAGTGAAATGTATGATAAGTCTCTTATGAAAAGGTTCCTAAACAGCTGCCTGCAATCTGGCTTCAGCACATTATATCATTGTCTCAAAGTGATATTCATTCAGTATGTCTTATATGGAAACGCTTGAAAGGGTGACCATGAAGAAGTTTCTAAATATATACAAGCAAGATTGTTTCTCCACAGTTTTCTTTCAGTGACTGAATGTTATGTATAGTCTGTCACGACTATTGTAAAATGTTTGATAAGTCTTATGTAAAAACGTTCCTAGATAGCTATCTGTGAGCTCTATTTAGCACAGTGTTCTTTCATTGTAGGAAAATGATACCCATTCATTATGGCATATACTGAAATGTGAGAAATGTCTTAAATACAAATGTTCCTAATAATAGCTTCAAGATGCTTTCACCACAGAGTTCTTTCAGTGAAACAATATTGCAGATATTCTGTGACACTTGTAGTGAAGTGTTAGTTAAAACTTACTTGCAAGCTGGATTCAGCACAGTGTTTCTTTCATTGTTTGAAACTCATATTCAATCAGAACAGCAAATATTGAAATGGTTATAATGACTAATATGAAGATGATCCTTAATGGCTGCAAGTAAGATGGTTTCACCACAGTTTTCTCTCAGTGAACAAATGCTATATATATTCTGTCCCGCATGCAATGAAATGTTTGTTAAGTCTTATATGAACATGTTCCTAAACAGCTACCCGCAAACTGGGCTTAGAACAGTGTTCTCACACTGTTAGTAATTGATAGGTCATCTGTAGGGCATATGCTGAAATGTTTGAAATGTCTTATGTGAATATGCCCCTAAACAGCTGTAAGCACATTTGTTTCACCAGAGTCCCTTTAGTGTCTGAATCTTATGGATATTTTTCAAGTCTGTAGTGTAATTTTTTAAGTATTTTATGAAGTTCTTCCTAAACAGATACTAGGAAACAAGGGTTCAGCTCATCCTTCTTTCCTTGAGTGAATATTAAAATCATTCTGTCATGACCATAGCGCAATATTTGTTAAGACTTATAAAAAGATATTTCTAAAAGACAACTTTCCAGCTGGGTTCTTAACATTGTTCTTTCATTTTATGGAAGTGATAACCATTCTGGATGGAATACACTGAAACGTTTGAAAAGACTTGTATGAAGATACTCCTAAATAGCTACAAGCAATCTGGTTACACCACAGCGTTCTTTCATTTAATAAACTTTATATATAGTCTCCTATAGCTGTAGTGAAATGTTTTATATCATATATGAAAATGTTCCTACAGCTACCTGCAAGCTGGGATCAGCACACTGACTTTTCATTGTAATAAAGTGACAGTTACTTTGTACGGCATACACTGAAATGTCAGAAAAGACTTATATGAGTGTATTTCTAAAGAGATACAAGCAAGCTGGTTTCACAATAGTGATCTTTCATTGAATTAATGTAATAGATATTCTGTCGCACATGTTGTGAAATGTTCAATAAATCTTACATGAAAATGTTACTATAAGTCTACCTGAAAGCTGAGTTAAGTACAATGTTTTTTCATTTTAAGAAAGTATAGCTGTTCTCTATGGCTCATACTGAAATGCTACAAAAGACTTACATGAAGATGTTCCTTAAAAGCTACAAGGAAGTTGGTTTCACCACAGCATTCTTTCAATGAGTGAATGTTATAGATATTCCATCATGCCCGTAGTGAAATGTTTGATAGGACTTATTTGAAGATTCCCCTAAACAGCTGCAAGCAAGGTGTTTTCACCACAGTGTTCATTCAGAAAATGAATGTTATACGTATTTCTGTCATGCCTCAAGAGAACTATTTGATGTCTTATGTGAGAGTGTTCCTGAACAGCTACAAGCAAGCTTTTTCAACATAGTGTGGTTTCCTTGAATGAATGTTATGGATATCATGTTGCGGCTGTAGAGAAACGTTTGATAAGACATAAATGAAATGCTCATAAAGAGCCACTGGTTTCATCAGAACGTTCTTTCTGGATATGGAAGTGATAGCCATTCTGTAGGCATAATGAAGTGTTTGAAGAGCCTTATACGAAGACATTCCCAAGGCGCCAGAAGTAATCTGGCTTCACCACAGTGTTCTTTCAGTGAACGAGTGTTATAGCTAGTCTGTCATGCCTGTAGTGAAATGTTTAATAAGTCTTATATGAAGAGGTTTCAAACAGCCGCCAGCAAGCCGGGTTTAGCACAGTGTCCTTTAACTGTAAGTAAGTGAGAGCCATTCTGTATGGCATATACTTAAATGTTAGAGAGGTCTTATATGAAGATGTTCCTAAATAGAATCCAACAAGATGTGTTCAGGACAGAATAATTTCATCATAAGATAGTGACAGCCGTTTAGTATGGCATATACTGAAATGCTGAAAAGGACTGAAATGAAGATCTTCCTTAACAGTAAAACCAAGCCACTTTCACCATAGTGTTCTTTCATTGAATGGATGTAATAGATATTCTGTCATGCCTGTAGTTAAATGTTCAATAGGTCTTACATAAAAATACTCCTAATAATCTACCTGAAAGCTATTAAACACAACCTTCTTTCCTTGTAAGAAGGGTATGGCCATGCTGTATGCCATATACTGAAATGCTTGAAAAGCTTTATACGAAGATGTTCCTCAACAGTTACAAGAAAACTGCTTTCATCCCTGTGTTCGTTCAATGAGTGAATGTTTAGAGATTCTGTCATTCCTGCAAAGGAATGTTTAATAAGTCTTACATGAAGATGTTTCTAAACAGCTACAAGGAAATTTTTTTAAATATAGCGTTATTACATTGAATAAACATTAAAGATATCCTGTCATGACTGTAGGCAAATGTCTGATAAGACTTGAGCAAAATATTAATAAACAATTACTTGCAAGCTGGGTTCATCACAGTATTCTTTCCTGGCTATGGAGATGATAGCCATTCTGTATGGCATAAAGTGATATGTTTGAAGAGCCTTCTTCGATTTATATTCTTAAACAGCTAACAAGCAAGATGGTTTCTTCACAGTGTTCTTTCAGTGAATGAATGTTCTAGATATTGTCACATCTGTGGTGAAATATTTGATATATGATGTTCCTAAACAGCTACCTATAAACTGGATTCAGCATGTGTTCTTTCATTTTGTGAAAATGATAGTCGCTCTGTGTGGAATATACTTAAGTATTTGAAGTGTATTATGTGCAGATGTTCCTAAACAGTGAAAAGAAGATGGTTTTTGCACAATTTTCTTTCAGATGACAAATGTTATAGACATTGTCACATCTGTAGTCAAATGTTTGATATGATTTATGTGAAAATATCCCTAAACAGCTACCTGTTGGCTTGATTAAGCACAATGCTCTTTCATTGTAAGAAAGTGATAGCTGTTCCATGTGGCATATACTGAAATGTTTGAAATGTCATATGTGAAGATGTTCCTTAAGAGCTACTTGCTAGGTGTTTTCAAGACAATGTTCTTTCAGTGAATGAATGTTGTAGATAGTCTATCACACCCGTAGCGAAATGCTGGATAAGTTTTATGAAGATGTCCCTAAGTAGCTACAAGCAAAATGGTTTCACAACAGTGTTCTTACAGACATTGAAGGTTATAGATATTCTGTCATGCCTGTAGTGAAATGTTTGATAAGACTTGCATGAACACTTACATGAAGATGTTTCTAAACAGCCACAAGCAAGCTTTTTCAACACAGTATTTCATTGAATGGATGTAATAATCATCACATTGTGGCTGCAGAGAAACGTTTGATAAGACACACACAAAATGTTCATAAATAGCATGTGCCAGCTGGTTGCATCACAATGTTGTTTAATTTAATGGAAGTGATCATCATTCTGTATAGCATATGATGTGTTTGAATAGCCTTATATAAAGATATTCCTAAAAACTTATGAGCAATCTGGTTTGACCAGAGTGTGTTCCTCAGTGAATGAATCTTACAGAGATTCTGTCAGAGCAGTAGTGACATGTTTGGTGTTTTGTATGAAGAAACCCTAAATGGCTTCCTGCAAGATGAGTTCAACACAGTGTTATTTCATTTTAAGAAAATGATAGTCATTCTGTTTGGCATAAACTGAAATATTAGAAAAGCCTTATATCAAGAGGTTCCTAATTAGCTACCAGCAATCTGGCTTCACAATAGTGTTCTTTCATTGAATGGATGTAATAGATACTTTGTAGTGAAATGTATGATAAGTCTCTTATGAAAAGGTTCCTAAACAGCTGCCTGCAATCTGGCTTCAGCACATTATATCATTGTCTCAAAGTGATATTCATTCAGTATGTCTTATATGGAAACGCTTGAAAGGGTGACCATGAAGAAGTTTCTAAATATATACAAGCAAGATTGTTTCTCCACAGTTTTCTTTCAGTGACTGAATGTTATGTATAGTCTGTCACGACTATTGTAAAATGTTTGATAAGTCTTATGTAAAAACGTTCCTAGATAGCTATCTGTGAGCTCTATTTAGCACAGTGTTCTTTCATTGTAGGAAAATGATACCCATTCATTATGGCATATACTGAAATGTGAGAAATGTCTTAAATACAAATGTTCCTAATAATAGCTTCAAGATGCTTTCACCACAGAGTTCTTTCAGTGAAACAATATTGCAGATATTCTGTGACACTTGTAGTGAAGTGTTAGTTAAAACTTACTTGCAAGCTGGATTCAGCACAGTGTTTCTTTCATTGTTTGAAACTCATATTCAATCAGAACAGCAAATATTGAAATGGTTATAATGACTAATATGAAGATGATCCTTAATGGCTGCAAGTAAGATGGTTTCACCACAGTTTTCTCTCAGTGAACAAATGCTATATATATTCTGTCCCGCATGCAATGAAATGTTTGTTAAGTCTTATATGAACATGTTCCTAAACAGCTACCCGCAAACTGGGCTTAGAACAGTGTTCTCACACTGTTAGTAATTGATAGGTCATCTGTAGGGCATATGCTGAAATGTTTGAAATGTCTTATGTGAATATGCCCCTAAACAGCTGTAAGCACATTTGTTTCACCAGAGTCCCTTTAGTGTCTGAATCTTATGGATATTTTTCAAGTCTGTAGTGTAATTTTTTAAGTATTTTATGAAGTTCTTCCTAAACAGATACTAGGAAACAAGGGTTCAGCTCATCCTTCTTTCCTTGAGTGAATATTAAAATCATTCTGTCATGACCATAGCGCAATATTTGTTAAGACTTATAAAAAGATATTTCTAAAAGACAACTTTCCAGCTGGGTTCTTAACATTGTTCTTTCATTTTATGGAAGTGATAACCATTCTGGATGGAATACACTGAAACGTTTGAAAAGACTTGTATGAAGATACTCCTAAATAGCTACAAGCAATCTGGTTACACCACAGCGTTCTTTCATTTAATAAACTTTATATATAGTCTCCTATAGCTGTAGTGAAATGTTTTATATCATATATGAAAATGTTCCTACAGCTACCTGCAAGCTGGGATCAGCACACTGACTTTTCATTGTAATAAAGTGACAGTTACTTTGTACGGCATACACTGAAATGTCAGAAAAGACTTATATGAGTGTATTTCTAAAGAGATACAAGCAAGCTGGTTTCACAATAGTGATCTTTCATTGAATTAATGTAATAGATATTCTGTCGCACATGTTGTGAAATGTTCAATAAATCTTACATGAAAATGTTACTATAAGTCTACCTGAAAGCTGAGTTAAGTACAATGTTTTTTCATTTTCAGAAAGTATAGCTGTTCTCTATGGCTCATACTGAAATGCTACAAAAGACTTACATGAAGATGTTCCTTAAAAGCTACAAGGAAGTTGGTTTCACCACAGCATTCTTTCAATGAGTGAATGTTATAGATATTCCATCATGCCCGTAGTGAAATGTTTGATAGGACTTATTTGAAGATTCCCCTAAACAGCTGCAAGCAAGGTGTTTTCACCACAGTGTTCATTCAGAAAATGAATGTTATACGTATTTCTGTCATGCCTCAAGAGAACTATTTGATGTCTTATGTGAGAGTGTTCCTGAACAGCTACAAGCAAGCTTTTTCAACATAGTGTGGTTTCCTTGAATGAATGTTATGGATATCATGTTGCGGCTGTAGAGAAACGTTTGATAAGACATAAATGAAATGCTCATAAAGAGCCACTGGTTTCATCAGAACGTTCTTTCTGGATATGGAAGTGATAGCCATTCTGTAGGCATAATGAAGTGTTTGAAGAGCCTTATACGAAGACATTCCCAAGGCGCCAGAAGTAATCTGGCTTCACCACAGTGTTCTTTCAGTGAACGAGTGTTATAGCTAGTCTGTCATGCCTGTAGTGAAATGTTTAATAAGTCTTATATGAAGAGGTTTCAAACAGCCGCCAGCAAGCCGGGTTTAGCACAGTGTCCTTTAACTGTAAGTAAGTGAGAGCCATTCTGTATGGCATATACTTAAATGTTAGAGAGGTCTTATATGAAGATGTTCCTAAATAGAATCCAACAAGATGTGTTCAGGACAGAATAATTTCATCATAAGATAGTGACAGCCGTTTAGTATGGCATATACTGAAATGCTGAAAAGGACTGAAATGAAGATCTTCCTTAACAGTAAAACCAAGCCACTTTCACCATAGTGTTCTTTCATTGAATGGATGTAATAGATATTCTGTCATGCCTGTAGTTAAATGTTCAATAGGTCTTACATAAAAATACTCCTAATAATCTACCTGAAAGCTATTAAACACAACCTTCTTTCCTTGTAAGAAGGGTATGGCCATGCTGTATGCCATATACTGAAATGCTTGAAAAGCTTTATACGAAGATGTTCCTCAACAGTTACAAGAAAACTGCTTTCATCCCTGTGTTCGTTCAATGAGTGAATGTTTAGAGATTCTGTCATTCCTGCAAAGGAATGTTTAATAAGTCTTACATGAAGATGTTTCTAAACAGCTACAAGGAAATTTTTTTAAATATAGCGTTATTACATTGAATAAACATTAAAGATATCCTGTCATGGCTGTAGGCAAATGTCTGATAAGACTTGAGCAAAATATTAATAAACAATTACTTGCAAGCTGGGTTCATCACAGTATTCTTTCCTGGCTATGGAGATGATAGCCATTCTGTATGGCATAAAGTGATATGTTTGAAGAGCCTTCGATTTATATTCTTAAACAGCTAACAAGCAAGATGGTTTCTTCACAGTGTTCTTTCAGTGAATGAATGTTCTAGATATTGTCACATCTGTGGTGAAATATTTGATATATGATGTTCCTAAACAGCTACCTATAAACTGGATTCAGCATGTGTTCTTTCATTTTGTGAAAATGATAGTCGCTCTGTGTGGAATATACTTAAGTATTTGAAGTGTATTATGTGCAGATGTTCCTAAACAGTGAAAAGAAGATGGTTTTTGCACAATTTTCTTTCAGATAACAAATGTTATAGACATTGTCACATCTGTAGTCAAATGTTTGATATGATTTATGTGAAAATATCCCTAAACAGCTACCTGTTGGCTTGATTAAGCACAATGCTCTTTCATTGTAAGAAAGTGATAGCTGTTCCATGTGGCATATACTGAAATGTTTGAAATGTCATATGTGAAGATGTTCCTTAAGAGCTACTTGCTAGGTGTTTTCAAGACAATGTTCTTTCAGTGAATGAATGTTGTAGATAGTCTATCACACCCGTAGCAAAATGCTGGATAAGTTTTATGAAGATGTCCCTAAGTAGCTACAAGCAAAATGGTTTCACAACAGTGTTCTTACAGACATTGAAGGTTATAGATATTCTGTCATGCCTGTAGTGAAATGTTTGATAAGACTTGCATGAACACTTACATGAAGATGTTTCTAAACAGCCACAAGCAAGCTTTTTCAACACAGTATTTCATTGAATGGATGTAATAATCATCACATTGTGGCTGCAGAGAAACGTTTGATAAGACACACACAAAATGTTCATAAATAGCATGTGCCAGCTGGTTGCATCACAATGTTGTTTAATTTAATGGAAGTGATCATCATTCTGTATAGCATATGATGTGTTTGAATAGCCTTATATAAAGATATTCCTAAAAACTTATGAGCAATCTGGTTTCACCAGAGTGTGTTCCTCAGTGAATGAATCTTACAGAGATTCTGTCAGAGCAGTAGTGACATGTTTGGTGTTTTGTATGAAGAAACCCTAAATGGCTTCCTGCAAGATGAGTTCAACACAGTGTTATTTCATTTTAAGAAAATGATAGTCATTCTGTTTGGCATAAACTGAAATATTAGAAAAGCCTTATATCAAGAGGTTCCTAATTAGCTACCAGCAATCTGGCTTCACAATAGTGTTCTTTCATTGAATGGATGTAATAGATACTTTGTAGTGAAATGTATGATAAGTCTCTTATGAAAAGGTTCCTAAACAGCTGCCTGCAATCTGGCTTCAGCACATTATATCATTGTCTCAAAGTGATATTCATTCAGTATGTCTTATATGGAAACGCTTGAAAGGGTGAACATGAAGAAGTTTCTAAATATATACAAGCAAGATTGTTTCTCCACAGTTTTCTTTCAGTGACTGAATGTTATGTATAGTCTGTCACGACTATTGTAAAATGTTTGATAAGTCTTATGTAAAAACGTTCCTAGATAGCTATCTGTGAGCTCTATTTAGCACAGTGTTCTTTCATTGTAGGAAAATGATACCCATTCATTATGGCATATACTGAAATGTGAGAAATGTCTTAAATACAAATGTTCCTAATAATAGCTTCAAGATGCTTTCACCACAGAGTTCTTTCAGTGAAACAATATTGCAGATATTCTGTGACACTTGTAGTGAAGTGTTAGTTAAAACTTACTTGCAAGCTGGATTCAGCACAGTGTTTCTTTCATTGTTTGAAACTCATATTCAATCAGAACAGCAAATATTGAAATGGTTATAATGACTAATATGAAGATGATCCTTAATGGCTGCAAGTAAGATGGTTTCACCACAGTTTTCTCTCAGTGAACAAATGCTATATATATTCTGTCCCGCATGCAATGAAATGTTTGTTAAGTCTTATATGAACATGTTCCTAAACAGCTACCCGCAAACTGGGCTTAGAACAGTGTTCTCACACTGTTAGTAATTGATAGGTCATCTGTAGGGCATATGCTGAAATGTTTGAAATGTCTTATGTGAATATGCCCCTAAACAGCTGTAAGCACATTTGTTTCACCAGAGTCCCTTTAGTGTCTGAATCTTATGGATATTTTTCAAGTCTGTAGTGTAATTTTTTAAGTATTTTATGAAGTTCTTCCTAAACAGATACTAGGAAACAAGGGTTCAGCTCATCCTTCTTTCCTTGAGTGAATATTAAAATCATTCTGTCATGACCATAGCGCAATATTTGTTAAGACTTATAAAAAGATATTTCTAAAAGACAACTTTCCAGCTGGGTTCTTAACATTGTTCTTTCATTTTATGGAGGTGATAACCATTCTGGATGGAATACACTGAAACGTTTGAAAAGACTTGTATGAAGATACTCCTAAATAGCTACAAGCAATCTGGTTACACCACAGCGTTCTTTCATTTAATAAACTTTATATATAGTCTCCTATAGCTGTAGTGAAATGTTTTATATCATATATGAAAATGTTCCTACAGCTACCTGCAAGCTGGGATCAGCACACTGACTTTTCATTGTAATAAAGTGATAGTTACTTTGTACGGCATACACTGAAATGTCAGAAAAGACTTATATGAGTGTATTTCTAAAGAGATACAAGCAAGCTGGTTTCACAATAGTGATCTTTCATTGAATTAATGTAATAGATATTCTGTCGCACATGTTGTGAAATGTTCAATAAATCTTACATGAAAATGTTACTATAAGTCTACCTGAAAGCTGAGTTAAGTACAATGTTTTTTCATTTTAAGAAAGTATAGCTGTTCTCTATGGCTCATACTGAAATGCTACAAAAGACTTACATGAAGATGTTCCTTAAAAGCTACAAGGAAGTTGGTTTCACCACAGCATTCTTTCAATGAGTGAATGTTATAGATATTCCATCATGCCCGTAGTGAAATGTTTGATAGGACTTATTTGAAGATTCCCCTAAACAGCTGCAAGCAAGGTGTTTTCACCACAGTGTTCATTCAGAAAATGAATGTTATACGTATTTCTGTCATGCCTCAAGAGAACTATTTGATGTCTTATGTGAGAGTGTTCCTGAACAGCTACAAGCAAGCTTTTTCAACATAGTGTGGTTTCCTTGAATGAATGTTATGGATATCATGTTGCGGCTGTAGAGAAACGTTTGATAAGACATAAATGAAATGCTCATAAAGAGCCACTGGTTTCATCAGAACGTTCTTTCTGGATATGGAAGTGATAGCCATTCTGTAGGCATAATGAAGTGTTTGAAGAGCCTTATACGAAGACATTCCCAAGGCGCCAGAAGTAATCTGGCTTCACCACAGTGTTCTTTCAGTGAACGAGTGTTATAGCTAGTCTGTCATGCCTGTAGTGAAATGTTTAATAAGTCTTATATGAAGAGGTTTCAAACAGCCGCCAGCAAGCCGGGTTTAGCACAGTGTCCTTTAACTGTAAGTAAGTGAGAGCCATTCTGTATGGCATATACTTAAATGTTAGAGAGGTCTTATATGAAGATGTTCCTAAATAGAATCCAACAAGATGTGTTCAGGACAGAATAATTTCATCATAAGATAGTGACAGCCGTTTAGTATGGCATATACTGAAATGCTGAAAAGGACTGAAATGAAGATCTTCCTTAACAGTAAAACCAAGCCACTTTCACCATAGTGTTCTTTCATTGAATGGATGTAATAGATATTCTGTCATGCCTGTAGTTAAATGTTCAATAGGTCTTACATAAAAATACTCCTAATAATCTACCTGAAAGCTATTAAACACAACCTTCTTTCCTTGTAAGAAGGGTATGGCCATGCTGTATGCCATATACTGAAATGCTTGAAAAGCTTTATACGAAGATGTTCCTCAACAGTTACAAGAAAACTGCTTTCATCCCTGTGTTCGTTCAATGAGTGAATGTTTAGAGATTCTGTCATTCCTGCAAAGGAATGTTTAATAAGTCTTACATGAAGATGTTTCTAAACAGCTACAAGGAAATTTTTTTAAATATAGCGTTATTACATTGAATAAACATTAAAGATATCCTGTCATGGCTGTAGGCAAATGTCTGATAAGACTTGAGCAAAATATTAATAAACAATTACTTGCAAGCTGGGTTCATCACAGTATTCTTTCCTGGCTATGGAGATGGTAGCCATTCTGTATGGCATAAAGTGATATGTTTGAAGAGCCTTCGATTTATATTCTTAAACAGCTAACAAGCAAGATGGTTTCTTCACAGTGTTCTTTCAGTGAATGAATGTTCTAGATATTGTCACATCTGTGGTGAAATATTTGATATATGATGTTCCTAAACAGCTACCTATAAACTGGATTCAGCATGTGTTCTTTCATTTTGTGAAAATGATAGTCGCTCTGTGTGGAATATACTTAAGTATTTGAAGTGTATTATGTGCAGATGTTCCTAAACAGTGAAAAGAAGATGGTTTTTGCATAATTTTCTTTCAGATGACAAATGTTATAGACATTGTCACATCTGTAGTCAAATGTTTGATATGATTTATGTGAAAATATCCCTAAACAGCTACCTGTTGGCTTGATTAAGCACAATGCTCTTTCATTGTAAGAAAGTGATAGCTGTTCCATGTGGCATATACTGAAATGTTTGAAATGTCATATGTGAAGATGTTCCTTAAGAGCTACTTGCTAGGTGTTTTCAAGACAATGTTCTTTCAGTGAATGAATGTTGTAGATAGTCTATCACACCCGTAGCGAAATGCTGGATAAGTTTTATGAAGATGTCCCTAAGTAGCTACAAGCAAAATGGTTTCACAACAGTGTTCTTACAGACATTGAAGGTTATAGATATTCTGTCATGCCTGTAGTGAAATGTTTGATAAGACTTGCATGAACACTTACATGAAGATGTTTCTAAACAGCCACAAGCAAGCTTTTTCAACACAGTATTTCATTGAATGGATGTAATAATCATCACATTGTGGCTGCAGAGAAACGTTTGATAAGACACACACAAAATGTTCATAAATAGCATGTGCCAGCTGGTTGCATCACAATGTTGTTTAATTTAATGGAAGTGATCATCATTCTGTATAGCATATGATGTGTTTGAATAGCCTTATATAAAGATATTCCTAAAAACTTATGAGCAATCTGGTTTCACCAGAGTGTGTTCCTCAGTGAATGAATCTTACAGAGATTCTGTCAGAGCAGTAGTGACATGTTTGGTGTTTTGTATGAAGAAACCCTAAATGGCTTCCTGCAAGATGAGTTCAACACAGTGTTATTTCATTTTAAGAAAATGATAGTCATTCTGTTTGGCATAAACTGAAATATTAGAAAAGCCTTATATCAAGAGGTTCCTAATTAGCTACCAGCAATCTGGCTTCACAATAGTGTTCTTTCATTGAATGGATGTAATAGATACTTTGTAGTGAAATGTATGATAAGTCTCTTATGAAAAGGTTCCTAAACAGCTGCCTGCAATCTGGCTTCAGCACATTATATCATTGTCTCAAAGTGATATTCATTCAGTATGTCTTATATGGAAACGCTTGAAAGGGTGACCATGAAGAAGTTTCTAAATATATACAAGCAAGATTGTTTCTCCACAGTTTTCTTTCAGTGACTGAATGTTATGTATAGTCTGTCACGACTATTGTAAAATGTTTGATAAGTCTTATGTAGAAACGTTCCTAGATAGCTATCTGTGAGCTCTATTTAGCACAGTGTTCTTTCATTGTAGGAAAATGATACCCATTCATTATGGCATATACTGAAATGTGAGAAATGTCTTAAATACAAATGTTCCTAATAATAGCTTCAAGATGCTTTCACCACAGAGTTCTTTCAGTGAAACAATATTGCAGATATTCTGTGACACTTGTAGTGAAGTGTTAGTTAAAACTTACTTGCAAGCTGGATTCAGCACAGTGTTTCTTTCATTGTTTGAAACTCATATTCAATCAGAACAGCAAATATTGAAATGGTTATAATGACTAATATGAAGATGATCCTTAATGGCTGCAAGTAAGATGGTTTCACCACAGTTTTCTCTCAGTGAACAAATGCTATATATATTCTGTCCCGCATGCAATGAAATGTTTGTTAAGTCTTATATGAACATGTTCCTAAACAGCTACCCGCAAACTGGGCTTAGAACAGTGTTCTCACACTGTTAGTAATTGATAGGTCATCTGTAGGGCATATGCTGAAATGTTTGAAATGTCTTATGTGAATATGCCCCTAAACAGCTGTAAGCACATTTGTTTCACCAGAGTCCCTTTAGTGTCTGAATCTTATGGATATTTTTCAAGTCTGTAGTGTAATTTTTTAAGTATTTTATGAAGTTCTTCCTAAACAGATACTAGGAAACAAGGGTTCAGCTCATCCTTCTTTCCTTGAGTGAATATTAAAATCATTCTGTCATGACCATAGCGCAATATTTGTTAAGACTTATAAAAAGATATTTCTAAAAGACAACTTTCCAGCTGGGTTCTTAACATTGTTCTTTCATTTTATGGAGGTGATAACCATTCTGGATGGAATACACTGAAACGTTTGAAAAGACTTGTATGAAGATACTCCTAAATAGCTACAAGCAATCTGGTTACACCACAGCGTTCTTTCATTTAATAAACTTTATATATAGTCTCCTATAGCTGTAGTGAAATGTTTTATATCATATATGAAAATGTTCCTACAGCTACCTGCAAGCTGGGATCAGCACACTGACTTTTCATTGTAATAAAGTGACAGTTACTTTGTACGGCATACACTGAAATGTCAGAAAAGACTTATATGAGTGTATTTCTAAAGAGATACAAGCAAGCTGGTTTCACAATAGTGATCTTTCATTGAATTAATGTAATAGATATTCTGTCGCACATGTTGTGAAATGTTCAATAAATCTTACATGAAAATGTTACTATAAGTCTACCTGAAAGCTGAGTTAAGTACAATGTTTTTTCATTTTAAGAAAGTATAGCTGTTCTCTATGGCTCATACTGAAATGCTACAAAAGACTTACATGAAGATGTTCCTTAAAAGCTACAAGGAAGTTGGTTTCACCACAGCATTCTTTCAATGAGTGAATGTTATAGATATTCCATCATGCCCGTAGTGAAATGTTTGATAGGACTTATTTGAAGATTCCCCTAAACAGCTGCAAGCAAGGTGTTTTCACCACAGTGTTCATTCAGAAAATGAATGTTATACGTATTTCTGTCATGCCTCAAGAGAACTATTTGATGTCTTATGTGAGAGTGTTCCTGAACAGCTACAAGCAAGCTTTTTCAACATAGTGTGGTTTCCTTGAATGAATGTTATGGATATCATGTTGCGGCTGTAGAGAAACGTTTGATAAGACATAAATGAAATGCTCATAAAGAGCCACTGGTTTCATCAGAACGTTCTTTCTGGATATGGAAGTGATAGCCATTCTGTAGGCATAATGAAGTGTTTGAAGAGCCTTATACGAAGACATTCCCAAGGCGCCAGAAGTAATCTGGCTTCACCACAGTGTTCTTTCAGTGAACGAGTGTTATAGCTAGTCTGTCATGCCTGTAGTGAAATGTTTAATAAGTCTTATATGAAGAGGTTTCAAACAGCCGCCAGCAAGCCGGGTTTAGCACAGTGTCCTTTAACTGTAAGTAAGTGAGAGCCATTCTGTATGGCATATACTTAAATGTTAGAGAGGTCTTATATGAAGATGTTCCTAAATAGAATCCAACAAGATGTGTTCAGGACAGAATAATTTCATCATAAGATAGTGACAGCCGTTTAGTATGGCATATACTGAAATGCTGAAAAGGACTGAAATGAAGATCTTCCTTAACAGTAAAACCAAGCCACTTTCACCATAGTGTTCTTTCATTGAATGGATGTAATAGATATTCTGTCATGCCTGTAGTTAAATGTTCAATAGGTCTTACATAAAAATACTCCTAATAATCTACCTGAAAGCTATTAAACACAACCTTCTTTCCTTGTAAGAAGGGTATGGCCATGCTGTATGCCATATACTGAAATGCTTGAAAAGCTTTATACGAAGATGTTCCTCAACAGTTACAAGAAAACTGCTTTCATCCCTGTGTTCGTTCAATGAGTGAATGTTTAGAGATTCTGTCATTCCTGCAAAGGAATGTTTAATAAGTCTTACATGAAGATGTTTCTAAACAGCTACAAGGAAATTTTTTTAAATATAGCGTTATTACATTGAATAAACATTAAAGATATCCTGTCATGGCTGTAGGCAAATGTCTGATAAGACTTGAGCAAAATATTAATAAACAATTACTTGCAAGCTGGGTTCATCACAGTATTCTTTCCTGGCTATGGAGATGATAGCCATTCTGTATGGCATAAAGTGATATGTTTGAAGAGCCTTCTTCGATTTATATTCTTAAACAGCTAACAAGCAAGATGGTTTCTTCACAGTGTTCTTTCAGTGAATGAATGTTCTAGATATTGTCACATCTGTGGTGAAATATTTGATATATGATGTTCCTAAACAGCTACCTATAAACTGGATTCAGCATGTGTTCTTTCATTTTGTGGAAATGATAGTCGCTCTGTGTGGAATATACTTAAGTATTTGAAGTGTATTATGTGCAGATGTTCCTAAACAGTGAAAAGAAGATGGTTTTTGCACAATTTTCTTTCAGATGACAAATGTTATAGACATTGTCACATCTGTAGTCAAATGTTTGATATGATTTATGTGAAAATATCCCTAAACAGCTACCTGTTGGCTTGATTAAGCACAATGCTCTTTCATTGTAAGAAAGTGATAGCTGTTCCATGTGGCATATACTGAAATGTTTGAAATGTCATATGTGAAGATGTTCCTTAAGAGCTACTTGCTAGGTGTTTTCAAGACAATGTTCTTTCAGTGAATGAATGTTGTAGATAGTCTATCACACCCGTAGCGAAATGCTGGATAAGTTTTATGAAGATGTCCCTAAGTAGCTACAAGCAAAATGGTTTCACAACAGTGTTCTTACAGACATTGAAGGTTATAGATATTCTGTCATGCCTGTAGTGAAATGTTTGATAAGACTTGCATGAACACTTACATGAAGATGTTTCTAAACAGCCACAAGCAAGCTTTTTCAACACAGTATTTCATTGAATGGATGTAATAATCATCACATTGTGGCTGCAGAGAAACGTTTGATAAGACACACACAAAATGTTCATAAATAGCATGTGCCAGCTGGTTGCATCACAATGTTGTTTAATTTAATGGAAGTGATCATCATTCTGTATAGCATATGATGTGTTTGAATAGCCTTATATAAAGATATTCCTAAAAACTTATGAGCAATCTGGTTTGACCAGAGTGTGTTCCTCAGTGAATGAATCTTACAGAGATTCTGTCAGAGCAGTAGTGACATGTTTGGTGTTTTGTATGAAGAAACCCTAAATGGCTTCCTGCAAGATGAGTTCAACACAGTGTTATTTCATTTTAAGAAAATGATAGTCATTCTGTTTGGCATAAACTGAAATATTAGAAAAGCCTTATATCAAGAGGTTCCTAATTAGCTACCAGCAATCTGGCTTCACAATAGTGTTCTTTCATTGAATGGATGTAATAGATACTTTGTAGTGAAATGTATGATAAGTCTCTTATGAAAAGGTTCCTAAACAGCTGCCTGCAATCTGGCTTCAGCACATTATATCATTGTCTCAAAGTGATATTCATTCAGTATGTCTTATATGGAAACGCTTGAAAGGGTGACCATGAAGAAGTTTCTAAATATATACAAGCAAGATTGTTTCTCCACAGTTTTCTTTCAGTGACTGAATGTTATGTATAGTCTGTCACGACTATTGTAAAATGTTTGATAAGTCTTATGTAGAAACGTTCCTAGATAGCTATCTGTGAGCTCTATTTAGCACAGTGTTCTTTCATTGTAGGAAAATGATACCCATTCATTATGGCATATACTGAAATGTGAGAAATGTCTTAAATACAAATGTTCCTAATAATAGCTTCAAGATGCTTTCACCACAGAGTTCTTTCAGTGAAACAATATTGCAGATATTCTGTGACACTTGTAGTGAAGTGTTAGTTAAAACTTACTTGCAAGCTGGATTCAGCACAGTGTTTCTTTCATTGTTTGAAACTCATATTCAATCAGAACAGCAAATATTGAAATGGTTATAATGACTAATATGAAGATGATCCTTAATGGCTGCAAGTAAGATGGTTTCACCACAGTTTTCTCTCAGTGAACAAATGCTATATATATTCTGTCCCGCATGCAATGAAATGTTTGTTAAGTCTTATATGAACATGTTCCTAAACAGCTACCCGCAAACTGGGCTTAGAACAGTGTTCTCACACTGTTAGTAATTGATAGGTCATCTGTAGGGCATATGCTGAAATGTTTGAAATGTCTTATGTGAATATGCCCCTAAACAGCTGTAAGCACATTTGTTTCACCAGAGTCCCTTTAGTGTCTGAATCTTATGGATATTTTTCAAGTCTGTAGTGTAATTTTTTAAGTATTTTATGAAGTTCTTCCTAAACAGATACTAGGAAACAAGGGTTCAGCTCATCCTTCTTTCCTTGAGTGAATATTAAAATCATTCTGTCATGACCATAGCGCAATATTTGTTAAGACTTATAAAAAGATATTTCTAAAAGACAACTTTCCAGCTGGGTTCTTAACATTGTTCTTTCATTTTATGGAGGTGATAACCATTCTGGATGGAATACACTGAAACGTTTGAAAAGACTTGTATGAAGATACTCCTAAATAGCTACAAGCAATCTGGTTACACCACAGCGTTCTTTCATTTAATAAACTTTATATATAGTCTCCTATAGCTGTAGTGAAATGTTTTATATCATATATGAAAATGTTCCTACAGCTACCTGCAAGCTGGGATCAGCACACTGACTTTTCATTGTAATAAAGTGACAGTTACTTTGTACGGCATACACTGAAATGTCAGAAAAGACTTATATGAGTGTATTTCTAAAGAGATACAAGCAAGCTGGTTTCACAATAGTGATCTTTCATTGAATTAATGTAATAGATATTCTGTCGCACATGTTGTGAAATGTTCAATAAATCTTACATGAAAATGTTACTATAAGTCTACCTGAAAGCTGAGTTAAGTACAATGTTTTTTCATTTTAAGAAAGTATAGCTGTTCTCTATGGCTCATACTGAAATGCTACAAAAGACTTACATGAAGATGTTCCTTAAAAGCTACAAGGAAGTTGGTTTCACCACAGCATTCTTTCAATGAGTGAATGTTATAGATATTCCATCATGCCCGTAGTGAAATGTTTGATAGGACTTATTTGAAGATTCCCCTAAACAGCTGCAAGCAAGGTGTTTTCACCACAGTGTTCATTCAGAAAATGAATGTTATACGTATTTCTGTCATGCCTCAAGAGAACTATTTGATGTCTTATGTGAGAGTGTTCCTGAACAGCTACAAGCAAGCTTTTTCAACATAGTGTGGTTTCCTTGAATGAATGTTATGGATATCATGTTGCGGCTGTAGAGAAACGTTTGATAAGACATAAGTGAAATGCTCATAAAGAGCCACTGGTTTCATCAGAACGTTCTTTCTGGATATGGAAGTGATAGCCATTCTGTAGGCATAATGAAGTGTTTGAAGAGCCTTATACGAAGACATTCCCAAGGCGCCAGAAGTAATCTGGCTTCACCACAGTGTTCTTTCAGTGAACGAGTGTTATAGCTAGTCTGTCATGCCTGTAGTGAAATGTTTAATAAGTCTTATATGAAGAGGTTTCAAACAGCCGCCAGCAAGCCGGGTTTAGCACAGTGTCCTTTAACTGTAAGTAAGTGAGAGCCATTCTGTATGGCATATACTTAAATGTTAGAGAGGTCTTATATGAAGATGTTCCTAAATAGAATCCAACAAGATGTGTTCAGGACAGAATAATTTCATCATAAGATAGTGACAGCCGTTTAGTATGGCATATACTGAAATGCTGAAAAGGACTGAAATGAAGATCTTCCTTAACAGTAAAACCAAGCCACTTTCACCATAGTGTTCTTTCATTGAATGGATGTAATAGATATTCTGTCATGCCTGTAGTTAAATGTTCAATAGGTCTTACATAAAAATACTCCTAATAATCTACCTGAAAGCTATTAAACACAACCTTCTTTCCTTGTAAGAAGGGTATGGCCATGCTGTATGCCATATACTGAAATGCTTGAAAAGCTTTATACGAAGATGTTCCTCAACAGTTACAAGAAAACTGCTTTCATCCCTGTGTTCGTTCAATGAGTGAATGTTTAGAGATTCTGTCATTCCTGCAAAGGAATGTTTAATAAGTCTTACATGAAGATGTTTCTAAACAGCTACAAGGAAATTTTTTTAAATATAGCGTTATTACATTGAATAAACATTAAAGATATCCTGTCATGGCTGTAGGCAAATGTCTGATAAGACTTGAGCAAAATATTAATAAACAATTACTTGCAAGCTGGGTTCATCACAGTATTCTTTCCTGGCTATGGAGATGATAGCCATTCTGTATGGCATAAAGTGATATGTTTGAAGAGCCTTCTTCGATTTATATTCTTAAACAGCTAACAAGCAAGATGGTTTCTTCACAGTGTTCTTTCAGTGAATGAATGTTCTAGATATTGTCACATCTGTGGTGAAATATTTGATATATGATGTTCCTAAACAGCTACCTATAAACTGGATTCAGCATGTGTTCTTTCATTTTGTGGAAATGATAGTCGCTCTGTGTGGAATATACTTAAGTATTTGAAGTGTATTATGTGCAGATGTTCCTAAACAGTGAAAAGAAGATGGTTTTTGCACAATTTTCTTTCAGATGACAAATGTTATAGACATTGTCACATCTGTAGTCAAATGTTTGATATGATTTATGTGAAAATATCCCTAAACAGCTACCTGTTGGCTTGATTAAGCACAATGCTCTTTCATTGTAAGAAAGTGATAGCTGTTCCATGTGGCATATACTGAAATGTTTGAAATGTCATATGTGAAGATGTTCCTTAAGAGCTACTTGCTAGGTGTTTTCAAGACAATGTTCTTTCAGTGAATGAATGTTGTAGATAGTCTATCACACCCGTAGCGAAATGCTGGATAAGTTTTATGAAGATGTCCCTAAGTAGCTACAAGCAAAATGGTTTCACAACAGTGTTCTTACAGACATTGAAGGTTATAGATATTCTGTCATGCCTGTAGTGAAATGTTTGATAAGACTTGCATGAACACTTACATGAAGATGTTTCTAAACAGCCACAAGCAAGCTTTTTCAACACAGTATTTCATTGAATGGATGTAATAATCATCACATTGTGGCTGCAGAGAAACGTTTGATAAGACACACACAAAATGTTCATAAATAGCATGTGCCAGCTGGTTGCATCACAATGTTGTTTAATTTAATGGAAGTGATCATCATTCTGTATAGCATATGATGTGTTTGAATAGCCTTATATAAAGATATTCCTAAAAACTTATGAGCAATCTGGTTTGACCAGAGTGTGTTCCTCAGTGAAGGAATCTTACAGAGATTCTGTCAGAGCAGTAGTGACATGTTTGGTGTTTTGTATGAAGAAACCCTAAATGGCTTCCTGCAAGATGAGTTCAACACAGTGTTATTTCATTTTAAGAAAATGATAGTCATTCTGTTTGGCATAAACTGAAATATTAGAAAAGCCTTATATCAAGAGGTTCCTAATTAGCTACCAGCAATCTGGCTTCACAATAGTGTTCTTTCATTGAATGGATGTAATAGATACTTTGTAGTGAAATGTATGATAAGTCTCTTATGAAAAGGTTCCTAAACAGCTGCCTGCAATCTGGCTTCAGCACATTATATCATTGTCTCAAAGTGATATTCATTCAGTATGTCTTATATGGAAACGCTTGAAAGGGTGACCATGAAGAAGTTTCTAAATATATACAAGCAAGATTGTTTCTCCACAGTTTTCTTTCAGTGACTGAATGTTATGTATAGTCTGTCACGACTATTGTAAAATGTTTGATAAGTCTTATGTAGAAACGTTCCTAGATAGCTATCTGTGAGCTCTATTTAGCACAGTGTTCTTTCATTGTAGGAAAATGATACCCATTCATTATGGCATATACTGAAATGTGAGAAATGTCTTAAATACAAATGTTCCTAATAATAGCTTCAAGATGCTTTCACCACAGAGTTCTTTCAGTGAAACAATATTGCAGATATTCTGTGACACTTGTAGTGAAGTGTTAGTTAAAACTTACTTGCAAGCTGGATTCAGCACAGTGTTTCTTTCATTGTTTGAAACTCATATTCAATCAGAACAGCAAATATTGAAATGGTTATAATGACTAATATGAAGATGATCCTTAATGGCTGCAAGTAAGATGGTTTCACCACAGTTTTCTCTCAGTGAACAAATGCTATATATATTCTGTCCCGCATGCAATGAAATGTTTGTTAAGTCTTATATGAACATGTTCCTAAACAGCTACCCGCAAACTGGGCTTAGAACAGTGTTCTCACACTGTTAGTAATTGATAGGTCATCTGTAGGGCATATGCTGAAATGTTTGAAATGTCTTATGTGAATATGCCCCTAAACAGCTGTAAGCACATTTGTTTCACCAGAGTCCCTTTAGTGTCTGAATCTTATGGATATTTTTCAAGTCTGTAGTGTAATTTTTTAAGTATTTTATGAAGTTCTTCCTAAACAGATACTAGGAAACAAGGGTTCAGCTCATCCTTCTTTCCTTGAGTGAATATTAAAATCATTCTGTCATGACCATAGCGCAATATTTGTTAAGACTTATAAAAAGATATTTCTAAAAGACAACTTTCCAGCTGGGTTCTTAACATTGTTCTTTCATTTTATGGAGGTGATAACCATTCTGGATGGAATACACTGAAACGTTTGAAAAGACTTGTATGAAGATACTCCTAAATAGCTACAAGCAATCTGGTTACACCACAGCGTTCTTTCATTTAATAAACTTTATATATAGTCTCCTATAGCTGTAGTGAAATGTTTTATATCATATATGAAAATGTTCCTACAGCTACCTGCAAGCTGGGATCAGCACACTGACTTTTCATTGTAATAAAGTGACAGTTACTTTGTACGGCATACACTGAAATGTCAGAAAAGACTTATATGAGTGTATTTCTAAAGAGATACAAGCAAGCTGGTTTCACAATAGTGATCTTTCATTGAATTAATGTAATAGATATTCTGTCGCACATGTTGTGAAATGTTCAATAAATCTTACATGAAAATGTTACTATAAGTCTACCTGAAAGCTGAGTTAAGTACAATGTTTTTTCATTTTAAGAAAGTATAGCTGTTCTCTATGGCTCATACTGAAATGCTACAAAAGACTTACATGAAGATGTTCCTTAAAAGCTACAAGGAAGTTGGTTTCACCACAGCATTCTTTCAATGAGTGAATGTTATAGATATTCCATCATGCCCGTAGTGAAATGTTTGATAGGACTTATTTGAAGATTCCCCTAAACAGCTGCAAGCAAGGTGTTTTCACCACAGTGTTCATTCAGAAAATGAATGTTATACGTATTTCTGTCATGCCTCAAGAGAACTATTTGATGTCTTATGTGAGAGTGTTCCTGAACAGCTACAAGCAAGCTTTTTCAACATAGTGTGGTTTCCTTGAATGAATGTTATGGATATCATGTTGCGGCTGTAGAGAAACGTTTGATAAGACATAAGTGAAATGCTCATAAAGAGCCACTGGTTTCATCAGAACGTTCTTTCTGGATATGGAAGTGATAGCCATTCTGTAGGCATAATGAAGTGTTTGAAGAGCCTTATACGAAGACATTCCCAAGGCGCCAGAAGTAATCTGGCTTCACCACAGTGTTCTTTCAGTGAACGAGTGTTATAGCTAGTCTGTCATGCCTGTAGTGAAATGTTTAATAAGTCTTATATGAAGAGGTTTCAAACAGCCGCCAGCAAGCCGGGTTTAGCACAGTGTCCTTTAACTGTAAGTAAGTGAGAGCCATTCTGTATGGCATATACTTAAATGTTAGAGAGGTCTTATATGAAGATGTTCCTAAATAGAATCCAACAAGATGTGTTCAGGACAGAATAATTTCATCATAAGATAGTGACAGCCGTTTAGTATGGCATATACTGAAATGCTGAAAAGGACTGAAATGAAGATCTTCCTTAACAGTAAAACCAAGCCACTTTCACCATAGTGTTCTTTCATTGAATGGATGTAATAGATATTCTGTCATGCCTGTAGTTAAATGTTCAATAGGTCTTACATAAAAATACTCCTAATAATCTACCTGAAAGCTATTAAACACAACCTTCTTTCCTTGTAAGAAGGGTATGGCCATGCTGTATGCCATATACTGAAATGCTTGAAAAGCTTTATACGAAGATGTTCCTCAACAGTTACAAGAAAACTGCTTTCATCCCTGTGTTCGTTCAATGAGTGAATGTTTAGAGATTCTGTCATTCCTGCAAAGGAATGTTTAATAAGTCTTACATGAAGATGTTTCTAAACAGCTACAAGGAAATTTTTTTAAATATAGCGTTATTACATTGAATAAACATTAAAGATATCCTGTCATGGCTGTAGGCAAATGTCTGATAAGACTTGAGCAAAATATTAATAAACAATTACTTGCAAGCTGGGTTCATCACAGTATTCTTTCCTGGCTATGGAGATGATAGCCATTCTGTATGGCATAAAGTGATATGTTTGAAGAGCCTTCTTCGATTTATATTCTTAAACAGCTAACAAGCAAGATGGTTTCTTCACAGTGTTCTTTCAGTGAATGAATGTTCTAGATATTGTCACATCTGTGGTGAAATATTTGATATATGATGTTCCTAAACAGCTACCTATAAACTGGATTCAGCATGTGTTCTTTCATTTTGTGGAAATGATAGTCGCTCTGTGTGGAATATACTTAAGTATTTGAAGTGTATTATGTGCAGATGTTCCTAAACAGTGAAAAGAAGATGGTTTTTGCACAATTTTCTTTCAGATGACAAATGTTATAGACATTGTCACATCTGTAGTCAAATGTTTGATATGATTTATGTGAAAATATCCCTAAACAGCTACCTGTTGGCTTGATTAAGCACAATGCTCTTTCATTGTAAGAAAGTGATAGCTGTTCCATGTGGCATATACTGAAATGTTTGAAATGTCATATGTGAAGATGTTCCTTAAGAGCTACTTGCTAGGTGTTTTCAAGACAATGTTCTTTCAGTGAATGAATGTTGTAGATAGTCTATCACACCCGTAGCGAAATGCTGGATAAGTTTTATGAAGATGTCCCTAAGTAGCTACAAGCAAAATGGTTTCACAACAGTGTTCTTACAGACATTGAAGGTTATAGATATTCTGTCATGCCTGTAGTGAAATGTTTGATAAGACTTGCATGAACACTTACATGAAGATGTTTCTAAACAGCCACAAGCAAGCTTTTTCAACACAGTATTTCATTGAATGGATGTAATAATCATCACATTGTGGCTGCAGAGAAACGTTTGATAAGACACACACAAAATGTTCATAAATAGCATGTGCCAGCTGGTTGCATCACAATGTTGTTTAATTTAATGGAAGTGATCATCATTCTGTATAGCATATGATGTGTTTGAATAGCCTTATATAAAGATATTCCTAAAAACTTATGAGCAATCTGGTTTGACCAGAGTGTGTTCCTCAGTGAAGGAATCTTACAGAGATTCTGTCAGAGCAGTAGTGACATGTTTGGTGTTTTGTATGAAGAAACCCTAAATGGCTTCCTGCAAGATGAGTTCAACACAGTGTTATTTCATTTTAAGAAAATGATAGTCATTCTGTTTGGCATAAACTGAAATATTAGAAAAGCCTTATATCAAGAGGTTCCTAATTAGCTACCAGCAATCTGGCTTCACAATAGTGTTCTTTCATTGAATGGATGTAATAGATACTTTGTAGTGAAATGTATGATAAGTCTCTTATGAAAAGGTTCCTAAACAGCTGCCTGCAATCTGGCTTCAGCACATTATATCATTGTCTCAAAGTGATATTCATTCAGTATGTCTTATATGGAAACGCTTGAAAGGGTGACCATGAAGAAGTTTCTAAATATATACAAGCAAGATTGTTTCTCCACAGTTTTCTTTCAGTGACTGAATGTTATGTATAGTCTGTCACGACTATTGTAAAATGTTTGATAAGTCTTATGTAGAAACGTTCCTAGATAGCTATCTGTGAGCTCTATTTAGCACAGTGTTCTTTCATTGTAGGAAAATGATACCCATTCATTATGGCATATACTGAAATGTGAGAAATGTCTTAAATACAAATGTTCCTAATAATAGCTTCAAGATGCTTTCACCACAGAGTTCTTTCAGTGAAACAATATTGCAGATATTCTGTGACACTTGTAGTGAAGTGTTAGTTAAAACTTACTTGCAAGCTGGATTCAGCACAGTGTTTCTTTCATTGTTGGAAACTCATATTCAATCAGAACAGCAAATATTGAAATGGTTATAATGACTAATATGAAGATGATCCTTAATGGCTGCAAGTAAGATGGTTTCACCACAGTTTTCTCTCAGTGAACAAATGCTATATATATTCTGTCCCGCATGCAATGAAATGTTTGTTAAGTCTTATATGAACATGTTCCTAAACAGCTACCCGCAAACTGGGCTTAGAACAGTGTTCTCACACTGTTAGTAATTGATAGGTCATCTGTAGGGCATATGCTGAAATGTTTGAAATGTCTTATGTGAATATGCCCCTAAACAGCTGTAAGCACATTTGTTTCACCAGAGTCCCTTTAGTGTCTGAATCTTATGGATATTTTTCAAGTCTGTAGTGTAATTTTTTAAGTATTTTATGAAGTTCTTCCTAAACAGATACTAGGAAACAAGGGTTCAGCTCATCCTTCTTTCCTTGAGTGAATATTAAAATCATTCTGTCATGACCATAGCGCAATATTTGTTAAGACTTATAAAAAGATATTTCTAAAAGACAACTTTCCAGCTGGGTTCTTAACATTGTTCTTTCATTTTATGGAGGTGATAACCATTCTGGATGGAATACACTGAAACGTTTGAAAAGACTTGTATGAAGATACTCCTAAATAGCTACAAGCAATCTGGTTACACCACAGCGTTCTTTCATTTAATAAACTTTATATATAGTCTCCTATAGCTGTAGTGAAATGTTTTATATCATATATGAAAATGTTCCTACAGCTACCTGCAAGCTGGGATCAGCACACTGACTTTTCATTGTAATAAAGTGACAGTTACTTTGTACGGCATACACTGAAATGTCAGAAAAGACTTATATGAGTGTATTTCTAAAGAGATACAAGCAAGCTGGTTTCACAATAGTGATCTTTCATTGAATTAATGTAATAGATATTCTGTCGCACATGTTGTGAAATGTTCAATAAATCTTACATGAAAATGTTACTATAAGTCTACCTGAAAGCTGAGTTAAGTACAATGTTTTTTCATTTTAAGAAAGTATAGCTGTTCTCTATGGCTCATACTGAAATGCTACAAAAGACTTACATGAAGATGTTCCTTAAAAGCTACAAGGAAGTTGGTTTCACCACAGCATTCTTTCAATGAGTGAATGTTATAGATATTCCATCATGCCCGTAGTGAAATGTTTGATAGGACTTATTTGAAGATTCCCCTAAACAGCTGCAAGCAAGGTGTTTTCACCACAGTGTTCATTCAGAAAATGAATGTTATACGTATTTCTGTCATGCCTCAAGAGAACTATTTGATGTCTTATGTGAGAGTGTTCCTGAACAGCTACAAGCAAGCTTTTTCAACATAGTGTGGTTTCCTTGAATGAATGTTATGGATATCATGTTGCGGCTGTAGAGAAACGTTTGATAAGACATAAGTGAAATGCTCATAAAGAGCCACTGGTTTCATCAGAACGTTCTTTCTGGATATGGAAGTGATAGCCATTCTGTAGGCATAATGAAGTGTTTGAAGAGCCTTATACGAAGACATTCCCAAGGCGCCAGAAGTAATCTGGCTTCACCACAGTGTTCTTTCAGTGAACGAGTGTTATAGCTAGTCTGTCATGCCTGTAGTGAAATGTTTAATAAGTCTTATATGAAGAGGTTTCAAACAGCCGCCAGCAAGCCGGGTTTAGCACAGTGTCCTTTAACTGTAAGTAAGTGAGAGCCATTCTGTATGGCATATACTTAAATGTTAGAGAGGTCTTATATGAAGATGTTCCTAAATAGAATCCAACAAGATGTGTTCAGGACAGAATAATTTCATCATAAGATAGTGACAGCCGTTTAGTATGGCATATACTGAAATGCTGAAAAGGACTGAAATGAAGATCTTCCTTAACAGTAAAACCAAGCCACTTTCACCATAGTGTTCTTTCATTGAATGGATGTAATAGATATTCTGTCATGCCTGTAGTTAAATGTTCAATAGGTCTTACATAAAAATACTCCTAATAATCTACCTGAAAGCTATTAAACACAACCTTCTTTCCTTGTAAGAAGGGTATGGCCATGCTGTATGCCATATACTGAAATGCTTGAAAAGCTTTATACGAAGATGTTCCTCAACAGTTACAAGAAAACTGCTTTCATCCCTGTGTTCGTTCAATGAGTGAATGTTTAGAGATTCTGTCATTCCTGCAAAGGAATGTTTAATAAGTCTTACATGAAGATGTTTCTAAACAGCTACAAGGAAATTTTTTTAAATATAGCGTTATTACATTGAATAAACATTAAAGATATCCTGTCATGGCTGTAGGCAAATGTCTGATAAGACTTGAGCAAAATATTAATAAACAATTACTTGCAAGCTGGGTTCATCACAGTATTCTTTCCTGGCTATGGAGATGATAGCCATTCTGTATGGCATAAAGTGATATGTTTGAAGAGCCTTCTTCGATTTATATTCTTAAACAGCTAACAAGCAAGATGGTTTCTTCACAGTGTTCTTTCAGTGAATGAATGTTCTAGATATTGTCACATCTGTGGTGAAATATTTGATATATGATGTTCCTAAACAGCTACCTATAAACTGGATTCAGCATGTGTTCTTTCATTTTGTGAAAATGATAGTCGCTCTGTGTGGAATATACTTAAGTATTTGAAGTGTATTATGTGCAGATGTTCCTAAACAGTGAAAAGAAGATGGTTTTTGCATAATTTTCTTTCAGATGACAAATGTTATAGACATTGTCACATCTGTAGTCAAATGTTTGATATGATTTATGTGAAAATATCCCTAAACAGCTACCTGTTGGCTTGATTAAGCACAATGCTCTTTCATTGTAAGAAAGTGATAGCTGTTCCATGTGGCATATACTGAAATGTTTGAAATGTCATATGTGAAGATGTTCCTTAAGAGCTACTTGCTAGGTGTTTTCAAGACAATGTTCTTTCAGTGAATGAATGTTGTAGATAGTCTATCACACCCGTAGCGAAATGCTGGATAAGTTTTATGAAGATGTCCCTAAGTAGCTACAAGCAAAATGGTTTCACAACAGTGTTCTTACAGACATTGAAGGTTATAGATATTCTGTCATGCCTGTAGTGAAATGTTTGATAAGACTTGCATGAACACTTACATGAAGATGTTTCTAAACAGCCACAAGCAAGCTTTTTCAACACAGTATTTCATTGAATGGATGTAATAATCATCACATTGTGGCTGCAGAGAAACGTTTGATAAGACACACACAAAATGTTCATAAATAGCATGTGCCAGCTGGTTGCATCACAATGTTGTTTAATTTAATGGAAGTGATCATCATTCTGTATAGCATATGATGTGTTTGAATAGCCTTATATAAAGATATTCCTAAAAACTTATGAGCAATCTGGTTTGACCAGAGTGTGTTCCTCAGTGAATGAATCTTACAGAGATTCTGTCAGAGCAGTAGTGACATGTTTGGTGTTTTGTATGAAGAAACCCTAAATGGCTTCCTGCAAGATGAGTTCAACACAGTGTTATTTCATTTTAAGAAAATGATAGTCATTCTGTTTGGCATAAACTGAAATATTAGAAAAGCCTTATATCAAGAGGTTCCTAATTAGCTACCAGCAATCTGGCTTCACAATAGTGTTCTTTCATTGAATGGATGTAATAGATACTTTGTAGTGAAATGTATGATAAGTCTCTTATGAAAAGGTTCCTAAACAGCTGCCTGCAATCTGGCTTCAGCACATTATATCATTGTCTCAAAGTGATATTCATTCAGTATGTCTTATATGGAAACGCTTGAAAGGGTGACCATGAAGAAGTTTCTAAATATATACAAGCAAGATTGTTTCTCCACAGTTTTCTTTCAGTGACTGAATGTTATGTATAGTCTGTCACGACTATTGTAAAATGTTTGATAAGTCTTATGTAGAAACGTTCCTAGATAGCTATCTGTGAGCTCTATTTAGCACAGTGTTCTTTCATTGTAGGAAAATGATACCCATTCATTATGGCATATACTGAAATGTGAGAAATGTCTTAAATACAAATGTTCCTAATAATAGCTTCAAGATGCTTTCACCACAGAGTTCTTTCAGTGAAACAATATTGCAGATATTCTGTGACACTTGTAGTGAAGTGTTAGTTAAAACTTACTTGCAAGCTGGATTCAGCACAGTGTTTCTTTCATTGTTTGAAACTCATATTCAATCAGAACAGCAAATATTGAAATGGTTATAATGACTAATATGAAGATGATCCTTAATGGCTGCAAGTAAGATGGTTTCACCACAGTTTTCTCTCAGTGAACAAATGCTATATATATTCTGTCCCGCATGCAATGAAATGTTTGTTAAGTCTTATATGAACATGTTCCTAAACAGCTACCCGCAAACTGGGCTTAGAACAGTGTTCTCACACTGTTAGTAATTGATAGGTCATCTGTAGGGCATATGCTGAAATGTTTGAAATGTCTTATGTGAATATGCCCCTAAACAGCTGTAAGCACATTTGTTTCACCAGAGTCCCTTTAGTGTCTGAATCTTATGGATATTTTTCAAGTCTGTAGTGTAATTTTTTAAGTATTTTATGAAGTTCTTCCTAAACAGATACTAGGAAACAAGGGTTCAGCTCATCCTTCTTTCCTTGAGTGAATATTAAAATCATTCTGTCATGACCATAGCGCAATATTTGTTAAGACTTATAAAAAGATATTTCTAAAAGACAACTTTCCAGCTGGGTTCTTAACATTGTTCTTTCATTTTATGGAGGTGATAACCATTCTGGATGGAATACACTGAAACGTTTGAAAAGACTTGTATGAAGATACTCCTAAATAGCTACAAGCAATCTGGTTACACCACAGCGTTCTTTCATTTAATAAACTTTATATATAGTCTCCTATAGCTGTAGTGAAATGTTTTATATCATATATGAAAATGTTCCTACAGCTACCTGCAAGCTGGGATCAGCACACTGACTTTTCATTGTAATAAAGTGACAGTTACTTTGTACGGCATACACTGAAATGTCAGAAAAGACTTATATGAGTGTATTTCTAAAGAGATACAAGCAAGCTGGTTTCACAATAGTGATCTTTCATTGAATTAATGTAATAGATATTCTGTCGCACATGTTGTGAAATGTTCAATAAATCTTACATGAAAATGTTACTATAAGTCTACCTGAAAGCTGAGTTAAGTACAATGTTTTTTCATTTTAAGAAAGTATAGCTGTTCTCTATGGCTCATACTGAAATGCTACAAAAGACTTACATGAAGATGTTCCTTAAAAGCTACAAGGAAGTTGGTTTCACCACAGCATTCTTTCAATGAGTGAATGTTATAGATATTCCATCATGCCCGTAGTGAAATGTTTGATAGGACTTATTTGAAGATTCCCCTAAACAGCTGCAAGCAAGGTGTTTTCACCACAGTGTTCATTCAGAAAATGAATGTTATACGTATTTCTGTCATGCCTCAAGAGAACTATTTGATGTCTTATGTGAGAGTGTTCCTGAACAGCTACAAGCAAGCTTTTTCAACATAGTGTGGTTTCCTTGAATGAATGTTATGGATATCATGTTGCGGCTGTAGAGAAACGTTTGATAAGACATAAGTGAAATGCTCATAAAGAGCCACTGGTTTCATCAGAACGTTCTTTCTGGATATGGAAGTGATAGCCATTCTGTAGGCATAATGAAGTGTTTGAAGAGCCTTATACGAAGACATTCCCAAGGCGCCAGAAGTAATCTGGCTTCACCACAGTGTTCTTTCAGTGAACGAGTGTTATAGCTAGTCTGTCATGCCTGTAGTGAAATGTTTAATAAGTCTTATATGAAGAGGTTTCAAACAGCCGCCAGCAAGCCGGGTTTAGCACAGTGTCCTTTAACTGTAAGTAAGTGAGAGCCATTCTGTATGGCATATACTTAAATGTTAGAGAGGTCTTATATGAAGATGTTCCTAAATAGAATCCAACAAGATGTGTTCAGGACAGAATAATTTCATCATAAGATAGTGACAGCCGTTTAGTATGGCATATACTGAAATGCTGAAAAGGACTGAAATGAAGATCTTCCTTAACAGTAAAACCAAGCCACTTTCACCATAGTGTTCTTTCATTGAATGGATGTAATAGATATTCTGTCATGCCTGTAGTTAAATGTTCAATAGGTCTTACATAAAAATACTCCTAATAATCTACCTGAAAGCTATTAAACACAACCTTCTTTCCTTGTAAGAAGGGTATGGCCATGCTGTATGCCATATACTGAAATGCTTGAAAAGCTTTATACGAAGATGTTCCTCAACAGTTACAAGAAAACTGCTTTCATCCCTGTGTTCGTTCAATGAGTGAATGTTTAGAGATTCTGTCATTCCTGCAAAGGAATGTTTAATAAGTCTTACATGAAGATGTTTCTAAACAGCTACAAGGAAATTTTTTTAAATATAGCGTTATTACATTGAATAAACATTAAAGATATCCTGTCATGGCTGTAGGCAAATGTCTGATAAGACTTGAGCAAAATATTAATAAACAATTACTTGCAAGCTGGGTTCATCACAGTATTCTTTCCTGGCTATGGAGATGATAGCCATTCTGTATGGCATAAAGTGATATGTTTGAAGAGCCTTCTTCGATTTATATTCTTAAACAGCTAACAAGCAAGATGGTTTCTTCACAGTGTTCTTTCAGTGAATGAATGTTCTAGATATTGTCACATCTGTGGTGAAATATTTGATATATGATGTTCCTAAACAGCTACCTATAAACTGGATTCAGCATGTGTTCTTTCATTTTGTGAAAATGATAGTCGCTCTGTGTGGAATATACTTAAGTATTTGAAGTGTATTATGTGCAGATGTTCCTAAACAGTGAAAAGAAGATGGTTTTTGCACAATTTTCTTTCAGATGACAAATGTTATAGACATTGTCACATCTGTAGTCAAATGTTTGATATGATTTATGTGAAAATATCCCTAAACAGCTACCTGTTGGCTTGATTAAGCACAATGCTCTTTCATTGTAAGAAAGTGATAGCTGTTCCATGTGGCATATACTGAAATGTTTGAAATGTCATATGTGAAGATGTTCCTTAAGAGCTACTTGCTAGGTGTTTTCAAGACAATGTTCTTTCAGTGAATGAATGTTGTAGATAGTCTATCACACCCGTAGCGAAATGCTGGATAAGTTTTATGAAGATGTCCCTAAGTAGCTACAAGCAAAATGGTTTCACAACAGTGTTCTTACAGACATTGAAGGTTATAGATATTCTGTCATGCCTGTAGTGAAATGTTTGATAAGACTTGCATGAACACTTACATGAAGATGTTTCTAAACAGCCACAAGCAAGCTTTTTCAACACAGTATTTCATTGAATGGATGTAATAATCATCACATTGTGGCTGCAGAGAAACGTTTGATAAGACACACACAAAATGTTCATAAATAGCATGTGCCAGCTGGTTGCATCACAATGTTGTTTAATTTAATGGAAGTGATCATCATTCTGTATAGCATATGATGTGTTTGAATAGCCTTATATAAAGATATTCCTAAAAACTTATGAGCAATCTGGTTTGACCAGAGTGTGTTCCTCAGTGAATGAATCTTACAGAGATTCTGTCAGAGCAGTAGTGACATGTTTGGTGTTTTGTATGAAGAAACCCTAAATGGCTTCCTGCAAGATGAGTTCAACACAGTGTTATTTCATTTTAAGAAAATGATAGTCATTCTGTTTGGCATAAACTGAAATATTAGAAAAGCCTTATATCAAGAGGTTCCTAATTAGCTACCAGCAATCTGGCTTCACAATAGTGTTCTTTCATTGAATGGATGTAATAGATACTTTGTAGTGAAATGTATGATAAGTCTCTTATGAAAAGGTTCCTAAACAGCTGCCTGCAATCTGGCTTCAGCACATTATATCATTGTCTCAAAGTGATATTCATTCAGTATGTCTTATATGGAAACGCTTGAAAGGGTGACCATGAAGAAGTTTCTAAATATATACAAGCAAGATTGTTTCTCCACAGTTTTCTTTCAGTGACTGAATGTTATGTATAGTCTGTCACGACTATTGTAAAATGTTTGATAAGTCTTATGTAGAAACGTTCCTAGATAGCTATCTGTGAGCTCTATTTAGCACAGTGTTCTTTCATTGTAGGAAAATGATACCCATTCATTATGGCATATACTGAAATGTGAGAAATGTCTTAAATACAAATGTTCCTAATAATAGCTTCAAGATGCTTTCACCACAGAGTTCTTTCAGTGAAACAATATTGCAGATATTCTGTGACACTTGTAGTGAAGTGTTAGTTAAAACTTACTTGCAAGCTGGATTCAGCACAGTGTTTCTTTCATTGTTTGAAACTCATATTCAATCAGAACAGCAAATATTGAAATGGTTATAATGACTAATATGAAGATGATCCTTAATGGCTGCAAGTAAGATGGTTTCACCACAGTTTTCTCTCAGTGAACAAATGCTATATATATTCTGTCCCGCATGCAATGAAATGTTTGTTAAGTCTTATATGAACATGTTCCTAAACAGCTACCCGCAAACTGGGCTTAGAACAGTGTTCTCACACTGTTAGTAATTGATAGGTCATCTGTAGGGCATATGCTGAAATGTTTGAAATGTCTTATGTGAATATGCCCCTAAACAGCTGTAAGCACATTTGTTTCACCAGAGTCCCTTTAGTGTCTGAATCTTATGGATATTTTTCAAGTCTGTAGTGTAATTTTTTAAGTATTTTATGAAGTTCTTCCTAAACAGATACTAGGAAACAAGGGTTCAGCTCATCCTTCTTTCCTTGAGTGAATATTAAAATCATTCTGTCATGACCATAGCGCAATATTTGTTAAGACTTATAAAAAGATATTTCTAAAAGACAACTTTCCAGCTGGGTTCTTAACATTGTTCTTTCATTTTATGGAGGTGATAACCATTCTGGATGGAATACACTGAAACGTTTGAAAAGACTTGTATGAAGATACTCCTAAATAGCTACAAGCAATCTGGTTACACCACAGCGTTCTTTCATTTAATAAACTTTATATATAGTCTCCTATAGCTGTAGTGAAATGTTTTATATCATATATGAAAATGTTCCTACAGCTACCTGCAAGCTGGGATCAGCACACTGACTTTTCATTGTAATAAAGTGACAGTTACTTTGTACGGCATACACTGAAATGTCAGAAAAGACTTATATGAGTGTATTTCTAAAGAGATACAAGCAAGCTGGTTTCACAATAGTGATCTTTCATTGAATTAATGTAATAGATATTCTGTCGCACATGTTGTGAAATGTTCAATAAATCTTACATGAAAATGTTACTATAAGTCTACCTGAAAGCTGAGTTAAGTACAATGTTTTTTCATTTTAAGAAAGTATAGCTGTTCTCTATGGCTCATACTGAAATGCTACAAAAGACTTACATGAAGATGTTCCTTAAAAGCTACAAGGAAGTTGGTTTCACCACAGCATTCTTTCAATGAGTGAATGTTATAGATATTCCATCATGCCCGTAGTGAAATGTTTGATAGGACTTATTTGAAGATTCCCCTAAACAGCTGCAAGCAAGGTGTTTTCACCACAGTGTTCATTCAGAAAATGAATGTTATACGTATTTCTGTCATGCCTCAAGAGAACTATTTGATGTCTTATGTGAGAGTGTTCCTGAACAGCTACAAGCAAGCTTTTTCAACATAGTGTGGTTTCCTTGAATGAATGTTATGGATATCATGTTGCGGCTGTAGAGAAACGTTTGATAAGACATAAGTGAAATGCTCATAAAGAGCCACTGGTTTCATCAGAACGTTCTTTCTGGATATGGAAGTGATAGCCATTCTGTAGGCATAATGAAGTGTTTGAAGAGCCTTATACGAAGACATTCCCAAGGCGCCAGAAGTAATCTGGCTTCACCACAGTGTTCTTTCAGTGAACGAGTGTTATAGCTAGTCTGTCATGCCTGTAGTGAAATGTTTAATAAGTCTTATATGAAGAGGTTTCAAACAGCTGCCAGCAAGCCGGGTTTAGCACAGTGTCCTTTAACTGTAAGTAAGTGAGAGCCATTCTGTATGGCATATACTTAAATGTTAGAGAGGTCTTATATGAAGATGTTCCTAAATAGAATCCAACAAGATGTGTTCAGGACAGAATAATTTCATCATAAGATAGTGACAGCCGTTTAGTATGGCATATACTGAAATGCTGAAAAGGACTGAAATGAAGATCTTCCTTAACAGTAAAACCAAGCCACTTTCACCATAGTGTTCTTTCATTGAATGGATGTAATAGATATTCTGTCATGCCTGTAGTTAAATGTTCAATAGGTCTTACATAAAAATACTCCTAATAATCTACCTGAAAGCTATTAAACACAACCTTCTTTCCTTGTAAGAAGGGTATGGCCATGCTGTATGCCATATACTGAAATGCTTGAAAAGCTTTATACGAAGATGTTCCTCAACAGTTACAAGAAAACTTCTTTCATCCCTGTGTTCGTTCAATGAGTGAATGTTTAGAGATTCTGTCATTCCTGCAAAGGAATGTTTAATAAGTCTTACATGAAGATGTTTCTAAACAGCTACAAGGAAATTTTTTTAAATATAGCGTTATTACATTGAATAAACATTAAAGATATCCTGTCATGGCTGTAGGCAAATGTCTGATAAGACTTGAGCAAAATATTAATAAACAATTACTTGCAAGCTGGGTTCATCACAGTATTCTTTCCTGGCTATGGAGATGATAGCCATTCTGTATGGCATAAAGTGATATGTTTGAAGAGCCTTCTTCGATTTATATTCTTAAACAGCTAACAAGCAAGATGGTTTCTTCACAGTGTTCTTTCAGTGAATGAATGTTCTAGATATTGTCACATCTGTGGTGAAATATTTGATATATGATGTTCCTAAACAGCTACCTATAAACTGGATTCAGCATGTGTTCTTTCATTTTGTGAAAATGATAGTCGCTCTGTGTGGAATATACTTAAGTATTTGAAGTGTATTATGTGCAGATGTTCCTAAACAGTGAAAAGAAGATGGTTTTTGCACAATTTTCTTTCAGATGACAAATGTTATAGACATTGTCACATCTGTAGTCAAATGTTTGATATGATTTATGTGAAAATATCCCTAAACAGCTACCTGTTGGCTTGATTAAGCACAATGCTCTTTCATTGTAAGAAAGTGATAGCTGTTCCATGTGGCATATACTGAAATGTTTGAAATGTCATATGTGAAGATGTTCCTTAAGAGCTACTTGCTAGGTGTTTTCAAGACAATGTTCTTTCAGTGAATGAATGTTGTAGATAGTCTATCACACCCGTAGCGAAATGCTGGATAAGTTTTATGAAGATGTCCCTAAGTAGCTACAAGCAAAATGGTTTCACAACAGTGTTCTTACAGACATTGAAGGTTATAGATATTCTGTCATGCCTGTAGTGAAATGTTTGATAAGACTTGCATGAACACTTACATGAAGATGTTTCTAAACAGCCACAAGCAAGCTTTTTCAACACAGTATTTCATTGAATGGATGTAATAATCATCACATTGTGGCTGCAGAGAAACGTTTGATAAGACACACACAAAATGTTCATAAATAGCATGTGCCAGCTGGTTGCATCACAATGTTGTTTAATTTAATGGAAGTGATCATCATTCTGTATAGCATATGATGTGTTTGAATAGCCTTATATAAAGATATTCCTAAAAACTTATGAGCAATCTGGTTTGACCAGAGTGTGTTCCTCAGTGAATGAATCTTACAGAGATTCTGTCAGAGCAGTAGTGACATGTTTGGTGTTTTGTATGAAGAAACCCTAAATGGCTTCCTGCAAGATGAGTTCAACACAGTGTTATTTCATTTTAAGAAAATGATAGTCATTCTGTTTGGCATAAACTGAAATATTAGAAAAGCCTTATATCAAGAGGTTCCTAATTAGCTACCAGCAATCTGGCTTCACAATAGTGTTCTTTCATTGAATGGATGTAATAGATACTTTGTAGTGAAATGTATGATAAGTCTCTTATGAAAAGGTTCCTAAACAGCTGCCTGCAATCTGGCTTCAGCACATTATATCATTGTCTCAAAGTGATATTCATTCAGTATGTCTTATATGGAAACGCTTGAAAGGGTGACCATGAAGAAGTTTCTAAATATATACAAGCAAGATTGTTTCTCCACAGTTTTCTTTCAGTGACTGAATGTTATGTATAGTCTGTCACGACTATTGTAAAATGTTTGATAAGTCTTATGTAAAAACGTTCCTAGATAGCTATCTGTGAGCTCTATTTAGCACAGTGTTCTTTCATTGTAGGAAAATGATACCCATTCATTATGGCATATACTGAAATGTGAGAAATGTCTTAAATACAAATGTTCCTAATAATAGCTTCAAGATGCTTTCACCACAGAGTTCTTTCAGTGAAACAATATTGCAGATATTCTGTGACACTTGTAGTGAAGTGTTAGTTAAAACTTACTTGCAAGCTGGATTCAGCACAGTGTTTCTTTCATTGTTTGAAACTCTTATTCAATCAGAACAGCAAATATTGAAATGGTTATAATGACTAATATGAAGATGATCCTTAATGGCTGCAAGTAAGATGGTTTCACCACAGTTTTCTCTCAGTGAACAAATGCTATATATATTCTGTCCCGCATGCAATGAAATGCTTGTTAAGTCTTATATGAACATGTTCCTAAACAGCTACCCGCAAACTGGGCTTAGAACAGTGTTCTCACACTGTTAGTAATTGATAGGTCATCTGTAGGGCATATGCTGAAATGTTTGAAATGTCTTATGTGAATATGCCCCTAAACAGCTGTAAGCACATTTGTTTCACCAGAGTCCCTTTAGTGTCTGAATCTTATGGATATTTTTCAAGTCTGTAGTGTAATTTTTTAAGTATTTTATGAAGTTCTTCCTAAACAGATACTAGGAAACAAGGGTTCAGCTCATCCTTCTTTCCTTGAGTGAATATTAAAATCATTCTGTCATGACCATAGCGCAATATTTGTTAAGACTTATAAAAAGATATTTCTAAAAGACAACTTTCCAGCTGGGTTCTTAACATTGTTCTTTCATTTTATGGAAGTGATAACCATTCTGGATGGAATACACTGAAACGTTTGAAAAGACTTGTATGAAGATACTCCTAAATAGCTACAAGCAATCTGGTTACACCACAGCGTTCTTTCATTTAATAAACTTTATATATAGTCTCCTATAGCTGTAGTGAAATGTTTTATATCATATATGAAAATGTTCCTACAGCTACCTGCAAGCTGGGATCAGCACACTGACTTTTCATTGTAATAAAGTGATAGTTACTTTGTATGGCATACACTGAAATGTCAGAAAAGACTTATATGAGTGTATTTCTAAAGAGATACAAGCAAGCTGGTTTCACAATAGTGATCTTTCATTGAATTAATGTAATAGATATTCTGTCGCACATGTTGTGAAATGTTCAATAAATCTTACATGAAAATGTTACTATAAGTCTACCTGAAAGCTGAGTTAAGTACAATGTTTTTTCATTTTAAGAAAGTATAGCTGTTCTCTATGGCTCATACTGAAATGCTACAAAAGACTTACATGAAGATGTTCCTTAAAAGCTACAAGGAAGTTGGTTTCACCACAGCATTCTTTCAATGAGTGAATGTTATAGATATTCCATCATGCCCGTAGTGAAATGTTTGATAGGACTTATTTGAAGATTCCCCTAAACAGCTGCAAGCAAGGTGTTTTCACCACAGTGTTCATTCAGAAAATGAATGTTATACGTATTTCTGTCATGCCTCAAGAGAACTATTTGATGTCTTATGTGAGAGTGTTCCTGAACAGCTACAAGCAAGCTTTTTCAACATAGTGTGGTTTCCTTGAATGAATGTTATGGATATCATGTTGCGGCTGTAGAGAAACGTTTGATAAGACATAAATGAAATGCTCATAAAGAGCCACTGGTTTCATCAGAACGTTCTTTCTGGATATGGAAGTGATAGCCATTCTGTAGGCATAATGAAGTGTTTGAAGAGCCTTATACGAAGACATTCCCAAGGCGCCAGAAGTAATCTGGCTTCACCACAGTGTTCTTTCAGTGAACGAGTGTTATAGCTAGTCTGTCATGCCTGTAGTGAAATGTTTAATAAGTCTTATATGAAGAGGTTTCAAACAGCCGCCAGCAAGCCGGGTTTAGCACAGTGTCCTTTAACTGTAAGTAAGTGAGAGCCATTCTGTATGGCATATACTTAAATGTTAGAGAGGTCTTATATGAAGATGTTCCTAAATAGAATCCAACAAGATGTGTTCAGGACAGAATAATTTCATCATAAGATAGTGACAGCCGTTTAGTATGGCATATACTGAAATGCTGAAAAGGACTGAAATGAAGATCTTCCTTAACAGTAAAACCAAGCCACTTTCACCATAGTGTTCTTTCATTGAATGGATGTAATAGATATTCTGTCATGCCTGTAGTTAAATGTTCAATAGGTCTTACATAAAAATACTCCTAATAATCTACCTGAAAGCTATTAAACACAACCTTCTTTCCTTGTAAGAAGGGTATGGCCATGCTGTATGCCATATACTGAAATGCTTGAAAAGCTTTATACGAAGATGTTCCTCAACAGTTACAAGAAAACTGCTTTCATCCCTGTGTTCGTTCAATGAGTGAATGTTTAGAGATTCTGTCATTCCTGCAAAGGAATGTTTAATAAGTCTTACATGAAGATGTTTCTAAACAGCTACAAGGAAATTTTTTTAAATATAGCGTTATTACATTGAATAAACATTAAAGATATCCTGTCATGGCTGTAGGCAAATGTCTGATAAGACTTGAGCAAAATATTAATAAACAATTACTTGCAAGCTGGGTTCATCACAGTATTCTTTCCTGGCTATGGAGATGATAGCCATTCTGTATGGCATAAAGTGATATGTTTGAAGAGCCTTCTTCGATTTATATTCTTAAACAGCTAACAAGCAAGATGGTTTCTTCACAGTGTTCTTTCAGTGAATGAATGTTCTAGATATTGTCACATCTGTGGTGAAATATTTGATATATGATGTTCCTAAACAGCTACCTATAAACTGGATTCAGCATGTGTTCTTTCATTTTGTGAAAATGATAGTCGCTCTGTGTGGAATATACTTAAGTATTTGAAGTGTATTATGTGCAGATGTTCCTAAACAGTGAAAAGAAGATGGTTTTTGCACAATTTTCTTTCAGATGACAAATGTTATAGACATTGTCACATCTGTAGTCAAATGTTTGATATGATTTATGTGAAAATATCCCTAAACAGCTACCTGTTGGCTTGATTAAGCACAATGCTCTTTCATTGTAAGAAAGTGATAGCTGTTCCATGTGGCATATACTGAAATGTTTGAAATGTCATATGTGAAGATGTTCCTTAAGAGCTACTTGCTAGGTGTTTTCAAGACAATGTTCTTTCAGTGAATGAATGTTGTAGATAGTCTATCACACCCGTAGCGAAATGCTGGATAAGTTTTATGAAGATGTCCCTAAGTAGCTACAAGCAAAATGGTTTCACAACAGTGTTCTTACAGACATTGAAGGTTATAGATATTCTGTCATGCCTGTAGTGAAATGTTTGATAAGACTTGCATGAACACTTACATGAAGATGTTTCTAAACAGCCACAAGCAAGCTTTTTCAACACAGTATTTCATTGAATGGATGTAATAATCATCACATTGTGGCTGCAGAGAAACGTTTGATAAGACACACACAAAATGTTCATAAATAGCATGTGCCAGCTGGTTGCATCACAATGTTGTTTAATTTAATGGAAGTGATCATCATTCTGTATAGCATATGATGTGTTTGAATAGCCTTATATAAAGATATTCCTAAAAACTTATGAGCAATCTGGTTTGACCAGAGTGTGTTCCTCAGTGAATGAATCTTGCAGAGATTCTGTCAGAGCAGTAGTGACATGTTTGGTGTTTTGTATGAAGAAACCCTAAATGGCTTCCTGCAAGATGAGTTCAACACAGTGTTATTTCATTTTAAGAAAATGATAGTCATTCTGTTTGGCATAAACTGAAATATTAGAAAAGCCTTATATCAAGAGGTTCCTAATTAGCTACCAGCAATCTGGCTTCACAATAGTGTTCTTTCATTGAATGGATGTAATAGATACTTTGTAGTGAAATGTATGATAAGTCTCTTATGAAAAGGTTCCTAAACAGCTGCCTGCAATCTGGCTTCAGCACATTATATCATTGTCTCAAAGTGATATTCATTCAGTATGTCTTATATGGAAACGCTTGAAAGGGTGACCATGAAGAAGTTTCTAAATATATACAAGCAAGATTGTTTCTCCACAGTTTTCTTTCAGTGACTGAATGTTATGTATAGTCTGTCACGACTATTGTAAAATGTTTGATAAGTCTTATGTAAAAACGTTCCTAGATAGCTATCTGTGAGCTCTATTTAGCACAGTGTTCTTTCATTGTAGGAAAATGATACCCATTCATTATGGCATATACTGAAATGTGAGAAATGTCTTAAATACAAATGTTCCTAATAATAGCTTCAAGATGCTTTCACCACAGAGTTCTTTCAGTGAAACAATATTGCAGATATTCTGTGACACTTGTAGTGAAGTGTTAGTTAAAACTTACTTGCAAGCTGGATTCAGCACAGTGTTTCTTTCATTGTTTGAAACTCTTATTCAATCAGAACAGCAAATATTGAAATGGTTATAATGACTAATATGAAGATGATCCTTAATGGCTGCAAGTAAGATGGTTTCACCACAGTTTTCTCTCAGTGAACAAATGCTATATATATTCTGTCCCGCATGCAATGAAATGCTTGTTAAGTCTTATATGAACATGTTCCTAAACAGCTACCCGCAAACTGGGCTTAGAACAGTGTTCTCACACTGTTAGTAATTGATAGGTCATCTGTAGGGCATATGCTGAAATGTTTGAAATGTCTTATGTGAATATGCCCCTAAACAGCTGTAAGCACATTTGTTTCACCAGAGTCCCTTTAGTGTCTGAATCTTATGGATATTTTTCAAGTCTGTAGTGTAATTTTTTAAGTATTTTATGAAGTTCTTCCTAAACAGATACTAGGAAACAAGGGTTCAGCTCATCCTTCTTTCCTTGAGTGAATATTAAAATCATTCTGTCATGACCATAGCGCAATATTTGTTAAGACTTATAAAAAGATATTTCTAAAAGACAACTTTCCAGCTGGGTTCTTAACATTGTTCTTTCATTTTATGGAAGTGATAACCATTCTGGATGGAATACACTGAAACGTTTGAAAAGACTTGTATGAAGATACTCCTAAATAGCTACAAGCAATCTGGTTACACCACAGCGTTCTTTCATTTAATAAACTTTATATATAGTCTCCTATAGCTGTAGTGAAATGTTTTATATCATATATGAAAATGTTCCTACAGCTACCTGCAAGCTGGGATCAGCACACTGACTTTTCATTGTAATAAAGTGATAGTTACTTTGTATGGCATACACTGAAATGTCAGAAAAGACTTATATGAGTGTATTTCTAAAGAGATACAAGCAAGCTGGTTTCACAATAGTGATCTTTCATTGAATTAATGTAATAGATATTCTGTCGCACATGTTGTGAAATGTTCAATAAATCTTACATGAAAATGTTACTATAAGTCTACCTGAAAGCTGAGTTAAGTACAATGTTTTTTCATTTTAAGAAAGTATAGCTGTTCTCTATGGCTCATACTGAAATGCTACAAAAGACTTACATGAAGATGTTCCTTAAAAGCTACAAGGAAGTTGGTTTCACCACAGCATTCTTTCAATGAGTGAATGTTATAGATATTCCATCATGCCCGTAGTGAAATGTTTGATAGGACTTATTTGAAGATTCCCCTAAACAGCTGCAAGCAAGGTGTTTTCACCACAGTGTTCATTCAGAAAATGAATGTTATACGTATTTCTGTCATGCCTCAAGAGAACTATTTGATGTCTTATGTGAGAGTGTTCCTGAACAGCTACAAGCAAGCTTTTTCAACATAGTGTGGTTTCCTTGAATGAATGTTATGGATATCATGTTGCGGCTGTAGAGAAACGTTTGATAAGACATAAATGAAATGCTCATAAAGAGCCACTGGTTTCATCAGAACGTTCTTTCTTGGATATGGAAGTGATAGCCATTCTGTAGGCATAATGAAGTGTTTGAAGAGCCTTATACGAAGACATTCCCAAGGCGCCAGAAGTAATCTGGCTTCACCACAGTGTTCTTTCAGTGAACGAGTGTTATAGCTAGTCTGTCATGCCTGTAGTGAAATGTTTAATAAGTCTTATATGAAGAGGTTTCAAACAGCCGCCAGCAAGCCGGGTTTAGCACAGTGTCCTTTAACTGTAAGTAAGTGAGAGCCATTCTGTATGGCATATACTTAAATGTTAGAGAGGTCTTATATGAAGATGTTCCTAAATAGAATCCAACAAGATGTGTTCAGGACAGAATAATTTCATCATAAGATAGTGACAGCCGTTTAGTATGGCATATACTGAAATGCTGAAAAGGACTGAAATGAAGATCTTCCTTAACAGTAAAACCAAGCCACTTTCACCATAGTGTTCTTTCATTGAATGGATGTAATAGATATTCTGTCATGCCTGTAGTTAAATGTTCAATAGGTCTTACATAAAAATACTCCTAATAATCTACCTGAAAGCTATTAAACACAACCTTCTTTCCTTGTAAGAAGGGTATGGCCATGCTGTATGCCATATACTGAAATGCTTGAAAAGCTTTATACGAAGATGTTCCTCAACAGTTACAAGAAAACTGCTTTCATCCCTGTGTTCGTTCAATGAGTGAATGTTTAGAGATTCTGTCATTCCTGCAAAGGAATGTTTAATAAGTCTTACATGAAGATGTTTCTAAACAGCTACAAGGAAATTTTTTTAAATATAGCATAAATAAATACATTGAATAAACATTAAAGATATCCTGTCATGGCTGTAGGCAAATGTCTGATAAGACTTGAGCAAAATATTAATAAACAATTACTTGCAAGCTGGGTTCATCACAGTATTCTTTCCTGGCTATGGAGATGATAGCCATTCTGTATGGCATAAAGTGATATGTTTGAAGAGCCTTCTTCGATTTATATTCTTAAACAGCTAACAAGCAAGATGGTTTCTTCACAGTGTTCTTTCAGTGAATGAATGTTCTAGATATTGTCACATCTGTGGTGAAATATTTGATATATGATGTTCCTAAACAGCTACCTATAAACTGGATTCAGCATGTGTTCTTTCATTTTGTGAAAATGATAGTCGCTCTGTGTGGAATATACTTAAGTATTTGAAGTGTATTATGTGCAGATGTTCCTAAACAGTGAAAAGAAGATGGTTTTTGCACAATTTTCTTTCAGATGACAAATGTTATAGACATTGTCACATCTGTAGTCAAATGTTTGATATGATTTATGTGAAAATATCCCTAAACAGCTACCTGTTGGCTTGATTAAGCACAATGCTCTTTCATTGTAAGAAAGTGATAGCTGTTCCATGTGGCATATACTGAAATGTTTGAAATGTCATATGTGAAGATGTTCCTTAAGAGCTACTTGCTAGGTGTTTTCAAGACAATGTTCTTTCAGTGAATGAATGTTGTAGATAGTCTATCACACCCGTAGCGAAATGCTGGATAAGTTTTATGAAGATGTCCCTAAGTAGCTACAAGCAAAATGGTTTCACAACAGTGTTCTTACAGACATTGAAGGTTATAGATATTCTGTCATGCCTGTAGTGAAATGTTTGATAAGACTTGCATGAACACTTACATGAAGATGTTTCTAAACAGCCACAAGCAAGCTTTTTCAACACAGTATTTCATTGAATGGATGTAATAATCATCACATTGTGGCTGCAGAGAAACGTTTGATAAGACACACACAAAATGTTCATAAATAGCATGTGCCAGCTGGTTGCATCACAATGTTGTTTAATTTAATGGAAGTGATCATCATTCTGTATAGCATATGATGTGTTTGAATAGCCTTATATAAAGATATTCCTAAAAACTTATGAGCAATCTGGTTTGACCAGAGTGTGTTCCTCAGTGAATGAATCTTGCAGAGATTCTGTCAGAGCAGTAGTGACATGTTTGGTGTTTTGTATGAAGAAACCCTAAATGGCTTCCTGCAAGATGAGTTCAACACAGTGTTATTTCATTTTAAGAAAATGATAGTCATTCTGTTTGGCATAAACTGAAATATTAGAAAAGCCTTATATCAAGAGGTTCCTAATTAGCTACCAGCAATCTGGCTTCACAATAGTGTTCTTTCATTGAATGGATGTAATAGATACTTTGTAGTGAAATGTATGATAAGTCTCTTATGAAAAGGTTCCTAAACAGCTGCCTGCAATCTGGCTTCAGCACATTATATCATTGTCTCAAAGTGATATTCATTCAGTATGTCTTATATGGAAACGCTTGAAAGGGTGACCATGAAGAAGTTTCTAAATATATACAAGCAAGATTGTTTCTCCACAGTTTTCTTTCAGTGACTGAATGTTATGTATAGTCTGTCACGACTATTGTAAAATGTTTGATAAGTCTTATGTAAAAACGTTCCTAGATAGCTATCTGTGAGCTCTATTTAGCACAGTGTTCTTTCATTGTAGGAAAATGATACCCATTCATTATGGCATATACTGAAATGTGAGAAATGTCTTAAATACAAATGTTCCTAATAATAGCTTCAAGATGCTTTCACCACAGAGTTCTTTCAGTGAAACAATATTGCAGATATTCTGTGACACTTGTAGTGAAGTGTTAGTTAAAACTTACTTGCAAGCTGGATTCAGCACAGTGTTTCTTTCATTGTTTGAAACTCTTATTCAATCAGAACAGCAAATATTGAAATGGTTATAATGACTAATATGAAGATGATCCTTAATGGCTGCAAGTAAGATGGTTTCACCACAGTTTTCTCTCAGTGAACAAATGCTATATATATTCTGTCCCGCATGCAATGAAATGCTTGTTAAGTCTTATATGAACATGTTCCTAAACAGCTACCCGCAAACTGGGCTTAGAACAGTGTTCTCACACTGTTAGTAATTGATAGGTCATCTGTAGGGCATATGCTGAAATGTTTGAAATGTCTTATGTGAATATGCCCCTAAACAGCTGTAAGCACATTTGTTTCACCAGAGTCCCTTTAGTGTCTGAATCTTATGGATATTTTTCAAGTCTGTAGTGTAATTTTTTAAGTATTTTATGAAGTTCTTCCTAAACAGATACTAGGAAACAAGGGTTCAGCTCATCCTTCTTTCCTTGAGTGAATATTAAAATCATTCTGTCATGACCATAGCGCAATATTTGTTAAGACTTATAAAAAGATATTTCTAAAAGACAACTTTCCAGCTGGGTTCTTAACATTGTTCTTTCATTTTATGGAAGTGATAACCATTCTGGATGGAATACACTGAAACGTTTGAAAAGACTTGTATGAAGATACTCCTAAATAGCTACAAGCAATCTGGTTACACCACAGCGTTCTTTCATTTAATAAACTTTATATATAGTCTCCTATAGCTGTAGTGAAATGTTTTATATCATATATGAAAATGTTCCTACAGCTACCTGCAAGCTGGGATCAGCACACTGACTTTTCATTGTAATAAAGTGATAGTTACTTTGTATGGCATACACTGAAATGTCAGAAAAGACTTATATGAGTGTATTTCTAAAGAGATACAAGCAAGCTGGTTTCACAATAGTGATCTTTCATTGAATTAATGTAATAGATATTCTGTCGCACATGTTGTGAAATGTTCAATAAATCTTACATGAAAATGTTACTATAAGTCTACCTGAAAGCTGAGTTAAGTACAATGTTTTTTCATTTTAAGAAAGTATAGCTGTTCTCTATGGCTCATACTGAAATGCTACAAAAGACTTACATGAAGATGTTCCTTAAAAGCTACAAGGAAGTTGGTTTCACCACAGCATTCTTTCAATGAGTGAATGTTATAGATATTCCATCATGCCCGTAGTGAAATGTTTGATAGGACTTATTTGAAGATTCCCCTAAACAGCTGCAAGCAAGGTGTTTTCACCACAGTGTTCATTCAGAAAATGAATGTTATACGTATTTCTGTCATGCCTCAAGAGAACTATTTGATGTCTTATGTGAGAGTGTTCCTGAACAGCTACAAGCAAGCTTTTTCAACATAGTGTGGTTTCCTTGAATGAATGTTATGGATATCATGTTGCGGCTGTAGAGAAACGTTTGATAAGACATAAATGAAATGCTCATAAAGAGCCACTGGTTTCATCAGAACGTTCTTTCTGGATATGGAAGTGATAGCCATTCTGTAGGCATAATGAAGTGTTTGAAGAGCCTTATACGAAGACATTCCCAAGGCGCCAGAAGTAATCTGGCTTCACCACAGTGTTCTTTCAGTGAACGAGTGTTATAGCTAGTCTGTCATGCCTGTAGTGAAATGTTTAATAAGTCTTATATGAAGAGGTTTCAAACAGCCGCCAGCAAGCCGGGTTTAGCACAGTGTCCTTTAACTGTAAGTAAGTGAGAGCCATTCTGTATGGCATATACTTAAATGTTAGAGAGGTCTTATATGAAGATGTTCCTAAATAGAATCCAACAAGATGTGTTCAGGACAGAATAATTTCATCATAAGATAGTGACAGCCGTTTAGTATGGCATATACTGAAATGCTGAAAAGGACTGAAATGAAGATCTTCCTTAACAGTAAAACCAAGCCACTTTCACCATAGTGTTCTTTCATTGAATGGATGTAATAGATATTCTGTCATGCCTGTAGTTAAATGTTCAATAGGTCTTACATAAAAATACTCCTAATAATCTACCTGAAAGCTATTAAACACAACCTTCTTTCCTTGTAAGAAGGGTATGGCCATGCTGTATGCCATATACTGAAATGCTTGAAAAGCTTTATACGAAGATGTTCCTCAACAGTTACAAGAAAACTGCTTTCATCCCTGTGTTCGTTCAATGAGTGAATGTTTAGAGATTCTGTCATTCCTGCAAAGGAATGTTTAATAAGTCTTACATGAAGATGTTTCTAAACAGCTACAAGGAAATTTTTTTAAATATAGCATAAATAAATACATTGAATAAACATTAAAGATATCCTGTCATGGCTGTAGGCAAATGTCTGATAAGACTTGAGCAAAATATTAATAAACAATTACTTGCAAGCTGGGTTCATCACAGTATTCTTTCCTGGCTATGGAGATGATAGCCATTCTGTATGGCATAAAGTGATATGTTTGAAGAGCCTTCTTCGATTTATATTCTTAAACAGCTAACAAGCAAGATGGTTTCTTCACAGTGTTCTTTCAGTGAATGAATGTTCTAGATATTGTCACATCTGTGGTGAAATATTTGATATATGATGTTCCTAAACAGCTACCTATAAACTGGATTCAGCATGTGTTCTTTCATTTTGTGAAAATGATAGTCGCTCTGTGTGGAATATACTTAAGTATTTGAAGTGTATTATGTGCAGATGTTCCTAAACAGTGAAAAGAAGATGGTTTTTGCACAATTTTCTTTCAGATGACAAATGTTATAGACATTGTCACATCTGTAGTCAAATGTTTGATATGATTTATGTGAAAATATCCCTAAACAGCTACCTGTTGGCTTGATTAAGCACAATGCTCTTTCATTGTAAGAAAGTGATAGCTGTTCCATGTGGCATATACTGAAATGTTTGAAATGTCATATGTGAAGATGTTCCTTAAGAGCTACTTGCTAGGTGTTTTCAAGACAATGTTCTTTCAGTGAATGAATGTTGTAGATAGTCTATCACACCCGTAGCGAAATGCTGGATAAGTTTTATGAAGATGTCCCTAAGTAGCTACAAGCAAAATGGTTTCACAACAGTGTTCTTACAGACATTGAAGGTTATAGATATTCTGTCATGCCTGTAGTGAAATGTTTGATAAGACTTGCATGAACACTTACATGAAGATGTTTCTAAACAGCCACAAGCAAGCTTTTTCAACACAGTATTTCATTGAATGGATGTAATAATCATCACATTGTGGCTGCAGAGAAACGTTTGATAAGACACACACAAAATGTTCATAAATAGCATGTGCCAGCTGGTTGCATCACAATGTTGTTTAATTTAATGGAAGTGATCATCATTCTGTATAGCATATGATGTGTTTGAATAGCCTTATATAAAGATATTCCTAAAAACTTATGAGCAATCTGGTTTGACCAGAGTGTGTTCCTCAGTGAATGAATCTTACAGAGATTCTGTCAGAGCAGTAGTGACATGTTTGGTGTTTTGTATGAAGAAACCCTAAATGGCTTCCTGCAAGATGAGTTCAACACAGTGTTATTTCATTTTAAGAAAATGATAGTCATTCTGTTTGGCATAAACTGAAATATTAGAAAAGCCTTATATCAAGAGGTTCCTAATTAGCTACCAGCAATCTGGCTTCACAATAGTGTTCTTTCATTGAATGGATGTAATAGATACTTTGTAGTGAAATGTATGATAAGTCTCTTATGAAAAGGTTCCTAAACAGCTGCCTGCAATCTGGCTTCAGCACATTATATCATTGTCTCAAAGTGATATTCATTCAGTATGTCTTATATGGAAACGCTTGAAAGGGTGACCATGAAGAAGTTTCTAAATATATACAAGCAAGATTGTTTCTCCACAGTTTTCTTTCAGTGACTGAATGTTATGTATAGTCTGTCACGACTATTGTAAAATGTTTGATAAGTCTTATGTAAAAACGTTCCTAGATAGCTATCTGTGAGCTCTATTTAGCACAGTGTTCTTTCATTGTAGGAAAATGATACCCATTCATTATGGCATATACTGAAATGTGAGAAATGTCTTAAATACAAATGTTCCTAATAATAGCTTCAAGATGCTTTCACCACAGAGTTCTTTCAGTGAAACAATATTGCAGATATTCTGTGACACTTGTAGTGAAGTGTTAGTTAAAACTTACTTGCAAGCTGGATTCAGCACAGTGTTTCTTTCATTGTTTGAAACTCTTATTCAATCAGAACAGCAAATATTGAAATGGTTATAATGACTAATATGAAGATGATCCTTAATGGCTGCAAGTAAGATGGTTTCACCACAGTTTTCTCTCAGTGAACAAATGCTATATATATTCTGTCCCGCATGCAATGAAATGCTTGTTAAGTCTTATATGAACATGTTCCTAAACAGCTACCCGCAAACTGGGCTTAGAACAGTGTTCTCACACTGTTAGTAATTGATAGGTCATCTGTAGGGCATATGCTGAAATGTTTGAAATGTCTTATGTGAATATGCCCCTAAACAGCTGTAAGCACATTTGTTTCACCAGAGTCCCTTTAGTGTCTGAATCTTATGGATATTTTTCAAGTCTGTAGTGTAATTTTTTAAGTATTTTATGAAGTTCTTCCTAAACAGATACTAGGAAACAAGGGTTCAGCTCATCCTTCTTTCCTTGAGTGAATATTAAAATCATTCTGTCATGACCATAGCGCAATATTTGTTAAGACTTATAAAAAGATATTTCTAAAAGACAACTTTCCAGCTGGGTTCTTAACATTGTTCTTTCATTTTATGGAAGTGATAACCATTCTGGATGGAATACACTGAAACGTTTGAAAAGACTTGTATGAAGATACTCCTAAATAGCTACAAGCAATCTGGTTACACCACAGCGTTCTTTCATTTAATAAACTTTATATATAGTCTCCTATAGCTGTAGTGAAATGTTTTATATCATATATGAAAATGTTCCTACAGCTACCTGCAAGCTGGGATCAGCACACTGACTTTTCATTGTAATAAAGTGATAGTTACTTTGTATGGCATACACTGAAATGTCAGAAAAGACTTATATGAGTGTATTTCTAAAGAGATACAAGCAAGCTGGTTTCACAATAGTGATCTTTCATTGAATTAATGTAATAGATATTCTGTCGCACATGTTGTGAAATGTTCAATAAATCTTACATGAAAATGTTACTATAAGTCTACCTGAAAGCTGAGTTAAGTACAATGTTTTTTCATTTTAAGAAAGTATAGCTGTTCTCTATGGCTCATACTGAAATGCTACAAAAGACTTACATGAAGATGTTCCTTAAAAGCTACAAGGAAGTTGGTTTCACCACAGCATTCTTTCAATGAGTGAATGTTATAGATATTCCATCATGCCCGTAGTGAAATGTTTGATAGGACTTATTTGAAGATTCCCCTAAACAGCTGCAAGCAAGGTGTTTTCACCACAGTGTTCATTCAGAAAATGAATGTTATACGTATTTCTGTCATGCCTCAAGAGAACTATTTGATGTCTTATGTGAGAGTGTTCCTGAACAGCTACAAGCAAGCTTTTTCAACATAGTGTGGTTTCCTTGAATGAATGTTATGGATATCATGTTGCGGCTGTAGAGAAACGTTTGATAAGACATAAGTGAAATGCTCATAAAGAGCCACTGGTTTCATCAGAACGTTCTTTCTGGATATGGAAGTGATAGCCATTCTGTAGGCATAATGAAGTGTTTGAAGAGCCTTATACGAAGACATTCCCAAGGCGCCAGAAGTAATCTGGCTTCACCACAGTGTTCTTTCAGTGAACGAGTGTTATAGCTAGTCTGTCATGCCTGTAGTGAAATGTTTAATAAGTCTTATATGAAGAGGTTTCAAACAGCCGCCAGCAAGCCGGGTTTAGCACAGTGTCCTTTAACTGTAAGTAAGTGAGAGCCATTCTGTATGGCATATACTTAAATGTTAGAGAGGTCTTATATGAAGATGTTCCTAAATAGAATCCAACAAGATGTGTTCAGGACAGAATAATTTCATCATAAGATAGTGACAGCCGTTTAGTATGGCATATACTGAAATGCTGAAAAGGACTGAAATGAAGATCTTCCTTAACAGTAAAACCAAGCCACTTTCACCATAGTGTTCTTTCATTGAATGGATGTAATAGATATTCTGTCATGCCTGTAGTTAAATGTTCAATAGGTCTTACATAAAAATACTCCTAATAATCTACCTGAAAGCTATTAAACACAACCTTCTTTCCTTGTAAGAAGGGTATGGCCATGCTGTATGCCATATACTGAAATGCTTGAAAAGCTTTATACGAAGATGTTCCTCAACAGTTACAAGAAAACTGCTTTCATCCCTGTGTTCGTTCAATGAGTGAATGTTTAGAGATTCTGTCATTCCTGCAAAGGAATGTTTAATAAGTCTTACATGAAGATGTTTCTAAACAGCTACAAGGAAATTTTTTTAAATATAGCGTTATTACATTGAATAAACATTAAAGATATCCTGTCATGGCTGTAGGCAAATGTCTGATAAGACTTGAGCAAAATATTAATAAACAATTACTTGCAAGCTGGGTTCATCACAGTATTCTTTCCTGGCTATGGAGATGATAGCCATTCTGTATGGCATAAAGTGATATGTTTGAAGAGCCTTCTTCGATTTATATTCTTAAACAGCTAACAAGCAAGATGGTTTCTTCACAGTGTTCTTTCAGTGAATGAATGTTCTAGATATTGTCACATCTGTGGTGAAATATTTGATATATGATGTTCCTAAACAGCTACCTATAAACTGGATTCAGCATGTGTTCTTTCATTTTGTGAAAATGATAGTCGCTCTGTGTGGAATATACTTAAGTATTTGAAGTGTATTATGTGCAGATGTTCCTAAACAGTGAAAAGAAGATGGTTTTTGCACAATTTTCTTTCAGATGACAAATGTTATAGACATTGTCACATCTGTAGTCAAATGTTTGATATGATTTATGTGAAAATATCCCTAAACAGCTACCTGTTGGCTTGATTAAGCACAATGCTCTTTCATTGTAAGAAAGTGATAGCTGTTCCATGTGGCATATACTGAAATGTTTGAAATGTCATATGTGAAGATGTTCCTTAAGAGCTACTTGCTAGGTGTTTTCAAGACAATGTTCTTTCAGTGAATGAATGTTGTAGATAGTCTATCACACCCGTAGCGAAATGCTGGATAAGTTTTATGAAGATGTCCCTAAGTAGCTACAAGCAAAATGGTTTCACAACAGTGTTCTTACAGACATTGAAGGTTATAGATATTCTGTCATGCCTGTAGTGAAATGTTTGATAAGACTTGCATGAACACTTACATGAAGATGTTTCTAAACAGCCACAAGCAAGCTTTTTCAACACAGTATTTCATTGAATGGATGTAATAATCATCACATTGTGGCTGCAGAGAAACGTTTGATAAGACACACACAAAATGTTCATAAATAGCATGTGCCAGCTGGTTGCATCACAATGTTGTTTAATTTAATGGAAGTGATCATCATTCTGTATAGCATATGATGTGTTTGAATAGCCTTATATAAAGATATTCCTAAAAACTTATGAGCAATCTGGTTTGACCAGAGTGTGTTCCTCAGTGAATGAATCTTACAGAGATTCTGTCAGAGCAGTAGTGACATGTTTGGTGTTTTGTATGAAGAAACCCTAAATGGCTTCCTGCAAGATGAGTTCAACACAGTGTTATTTCATTTTAAGAAAATGATAGTCATTCTGTTTGGCATAAACTGAAATATTAGAAAAGCCTTATATCAAGAGGTTCCTAATTAGCTACCAGCAATCTGGCTTCACAATAGTGTTCTTTCATTGAATGGATGTAATAGATACTTTGTAGTGAAATGTATGATAAGTCTCTTATGAAAAGGTTCCTAAACAGCTGCCTGCAATCTGGCTTCAGCACATTATATCATTGTCTCAAAGTGATATTCATTCAGTATGTCTTATATGGAAACGCTTGAAAGGGTGACCATGAAGAAGTTTCTAAATATATACAAGCAAGATTGTTTCTCCACAGTTTTCTTTCAGTGACTGAATGTGATGTATAGTCTGTCACGACTATTGTAAAATGTTTGATAAGTCTTATGTAAAAACGTTCCTAGATAGCTATCTGTGAGCTCTATTTAGCACAGTGTTCTTTCATTGTAGGAAAATGATACCCATTCATTATGGCATATACTGAAATGTGAGAAATGTCTTAAATACAAATGTTCCTAATAATAGCTTCAAGATGCTTTCACCACAGAGTTCTTTCAGTGAAACAATATTGCAGATATTCTGTGACACTTGTAGTGAAGTGTTAGTTAAAACTTACTTGCAAGCTGGATTCAGCACAGTGTTTGTTTCATTGTTTGAAACTCTTATTCAATCAGAACAGCAAATATTGAAATGGTTATAATGACTAATATGAAGATGATCCTTAATGGCTGCAAGTAAGATGGTTTCACCACAGTTTTCTCTCAGTGAACAAATGCTATATATATTCTGTCCCGCATGCAATGAAATGCTTGTTAAGTCTTATATGAACATGTTCCTAAACAGCTACCCGCAAACTGGGCTTAGAACAGTGTTCTCACACTGTTAGTAATTGATAGGTCATCTGTAGGGCATATGCTGAAATGTTTGAAATGTCTTATGTGAATATGCCCCTAAACAGCTGTAAGCACATTTGTTTCACCAGAGTCCCTTTAGTGTCTGAATCTTATGGATATTTTTCAAGTCTGTAGTGTAATTTTTTAAGTATTTTATGAAGTTCTTCCTAAACAGATACTAGGAAACAAGGGTTCAGCTCATCCTTCTTTCCTTGAGTGAATATTAAAATCATTCTGTCATGACCATAGCGCAATATTTGTTAAGACTTATAAAAAGATATTTCTAAAAGACAACTTTCCAGCTGGGTTCTTAACATTGTTCTTTCATTTTATGGAAGTGATAACCATTCTGGATGGAATACACTGAAACGTTTGAAAAGACTTGTATGAAGATACTCCTAAATAGCTACAAGCAATCTGGTTACACCACAGCGTTCTTTCATTTAATAAACTTTATATATAGTCTCCTATAGCTGTAGTGAAATGTTTTATATCATATATGAAAATGTTCCTACAGCTACCTGCAAGCTGGGATCAGCACACTGACTTTTCATTGTAATAAAGTGATAGTTACTTTGTATGGCATACACTGAAATGTCAGAAAAGACTTATATGAGTGTATTTCTAAAGAGATACAAGCAAGCTGGTTTCACAATAGTGATCTTTCATTGAATTAATGTAATAGATATTCTGTCGCACATGTTGTGAAATGTTCAATAAATCTTACATGAAAATGTTACTATAAGTCTACCTGAAAGCTGAGTTAAGTACAATGTTTTTTCATTTTAAGAAAGTATAGCTGTTCTCTATGGCTCATACTGAAATGCTACAAAAGACTTACATGAAGATGTTCCTTAAAAGCTACAAGGAAGTTGGTTTCACCACAGCATTCTTTCAATGAGTGAATGTTATAGATATTCCATCATGCCCGTAGTGAAATGTTTGATAGGACTTATTTGAAGATTCCCCTAAACAGCTGCAAGCAAGGTGTTTTCACCACAGTGTTCATTCAGAAAATGAATGTTATACGTATTTCTGTCATGCCTCAAGAGAACTATTTGATGTCTTATGTGAGAGTGTTCCTGAACAGCTACAAGCAAGCTTTTTCAACATAGTGTGGTTTCCTTGAATGAATGTTATGGATATCATGTTGCGGCTGTAGAGAAACGTTTGATAAGACATAAATGAAATGCTCATAAAGAGCCACTGGTTTCATCAGAACGTTCTTTCTGGATATGGAAGTGATAGCCATTCTGTAGGCATAATGAAGTGTTTGAAGAGCCTTATACGAAGACATTCCCAAGGCGCCAGAAGTAATCTGGCTTCACCACAGTGTTCTTTCAGTGAACGAGTGTTATAGCTAGTCTGTCATGCCTGTAGTGAAATGTTTAATAAGTCTTATATGAAGAGGTTTCAAACAGCCGCCAGCAAGCCGGGTTTAGCACAGTGTCCTTTAACTGTAAGTAAGTGAGAGCCATTCTGTATGGCATATACTTAAATGTTAGAGAGGTCTTATATGAAGATGTTCCTAAATAGAATCCAACAAGATGTGTTCAGGACAGAATAATTTCATCATAAGATAGTGACAGCCGTTTAGTATGGCATATACTGAAATGCTGAAAAGGACTGAAATGAAGATCTTCCTTAACAGTAAAACCAAGCCACTTTCACCATAGTGTTCTTTCATTGAATGGATGTAATAGATATTCTGTCATGCCTGTAGTTAAATGTTCAATAGGTCTTACATAAAAATACTCCTAATAATCTACCTGAAAGCTATTAAACACAACCTTCTTTCCTTGTAAGAAGGGTATGGCCATGCTGTATGCCATATACTGAAATGCTTGAAAAGCTTTATACGAAGATGTTCCTCAACAGTTACAAGAAAACTGCTTTCATCCCTGTGTTCGTTCAATGAGTGAATGTTTAGAGATTCTGTCATTCCTGCAAAGGAATGTTTAATAAGTCTTACATGAAGATGTTTCTAAACAGCTACAAGGAAATTTTTTTAAATATAGCATAAATAAATACATTGAATAAACATTAAAGATATCCTGTCATGGCTGTAGGCAAATGTCTGATAAGACTTGAGCAAAATATTAATAAACAATTACTTGCAAGCTGGGTTCATCACAGTATTCTTTCCTGGCTATGGAGATGATAGCCATTCTGTATGGCATAAAGTGATATGTTTGAAGAGCCTTCTTCGATTTATATTCTTAAACAGCTAACAAGCAAGATGGTTTCTTCACAGTGTTCTTTCAGTGAATGAATGTTCTAGATATTGTCACATCTGTGGTGAAATATTTGATATATGATGTTCCTAAACAGCTACCTATAAACTGGATTCAGCATGTGTTCTTTCATTTTGTGAAAATGATAGTCGCTCTGTGTGGAATATACTTAAGTATTTGAAGTGTATTATGTGCAGATGTTCCTAAACAGTGAAAAGAAGATGGTTTTTGCACAATTTTCTTTCAGATGACAAATGTTATAGACATTGTCACATCTGTAGTCAAATGTTTGATATGATTTATGTGAAAATATCCCTAAACAGCTACCTGTTGGCTTGATTAAGCACAATGCTCTTTCATTGTAAGAAAGTGATAGCTGTTCCATGTGGCATATACTGAAATGTTTGAAATGTCATATGTGAAGATGTTCCTTAAGAGCTACTTGCTAGGTGTTTTCAAGACAATGTTCTTTCAGTGAATGAATGTTGTAGATAGTCTATCACACCCGTAGCGAAATGCTGGATAAGTTTTATGAAGATGTCCCTAAGTAGCTACAAGCAAAATGGTTTCACAACAGTGTTCTTACAGACATTGAAGGTTATAGATATTCTGTCATGCCTGTAGTGAAATGTTTGATAAGACTTGCATGAACACTTACATGAAGATGTTTCTAAACAGCCACAAGCAAGCTTTTTCAACACAGTATTTCATTGAATGGATGTAATAATCATCACATTGTGGCTGCAGAGAAACGTTTGATAAGACACACACAAAATGTTCATAAATAGCATGTGCCAGCTGGTTGCATCACAATGTTGTTTAATTTAATGGAAGTGATCATCATTCTGTATAGCATATGATGTGTTTGAATAGCCTTATATAAAGATATTCCTAAAAACTTATGAGCAATCTGGTTTCACCAGAGTGTGTTCCTCAGTGAATGAATCTTACAGAGATTCTGTCAGAGCAGTAGTGACATGTTTGGTGTTTTGTATGAAGAAACCCTAAATGGCTTCCTGCAAGATGAGTTCAACACAGTGTTATTTCATTTTAAGAAAATGATAGTCATTCTGTTTGGCATAAACTGAAATATTAGAAAAGCCTTATATCAAGAGGTTCCTAATTAGCTACCAGCAATCTGGCTTCACAATAGTGTTCTTTCATTGAATGGATGTAATAGATACTTTGTAGTGAAATGTATGATAAGTCTCTTATGAAAAGGTTCCTAAACAGCTGCCTGCAATCTGGCTTCAGCACATTATATCATTGTCTCAAAGTGATATTCATTCAGTATGTCTTATATGGAAACGCTTGAAAGGGTGACCATGAAGAAGTTTCTAAATATATACAAGCAAGATTGTTTCTCCACAGTTTTCTTTCAGTGACTGAATGTTATGTATAGTCTGTCACGACTATTGTAAAATGTTTGATAAGTCTTATGTAAAAACGTTCCTAGATAGCTATCTGTGAGCTCTATTTAGCACAGTGTTCTTTCATTGTAGGAAAATGATACCCATTCATTATGGCATATACTGAAATGTGAGAAATGTCTTAAATACAAATGTTCCTAATAATAGCTTCAAGATGCTTTCACCACAGAGTTCTTTCAGTGAAACAATATTGCAGATATTCTGTGACACTTGTAGTGAAGTGTTAGTTAAAACTTACTTGCAAGCTGGATTCAGCACAGTGTTTCTTTCATTGTTTGAAACTCTTATTCAATCAGAACAGCAAATATTGAAATGGTTATAATGACTAATATGAAGATGATCCTTAATGGCTGCAAGTAAGATGGTTTCACCACAGTTTTCTCTCAGTGAACAAATGCTATATATATTCTGTCCCGCATGCAATGAAATGCTTGTTAAGTCTTATATGAACATGTTCCTAAACAGCTACCCGCAAACTGGGCTTAGAACAGTGTTCTCACACTGTTAGTAATTGATAGGTCATCTGTAGGGCATATGCTGAAATGTTTGAAATGTCTTATGTGAATATGCCCCTAAACAGCTGTAAGCACATTTGTTTCACCAGAGTCCCTTTAGTGTCTGAATCTTATGGATATTTTTCAAGTCTGTAGTGTAATTTTTTAAGTATTTTATGAAGTTCTTCCTAAACAGATACTAGGAAACAAGGGTTCAGCTCATCCTTCTTTCCTTGAGTGAATATTAAAATCATTCTGTCATGACCATAGCGCAATATTTGTTAAGACTTATAAAAAGATATTTCTAAAAGACAACTTTCCAGCTGGGTTCTTAACATTGTTCTTTCATTTTATGGAAGTGATAACCATTCTGGATGGAATACACTGAAACGTTTGAAAAGACTTGTATGAAGATACTCCTAAATAGCTACAAGCAATCTGGTTACACCACAGCGTTCTTTCATTTAATAAACTTTATATATAGTCTCCTATAGCTGTAGTGAAATGTTTTATATCATATATGAAAATGTTCCTACAGCTACCTGCAAGCTGGGATCAGCACACTGACTTTTCATTGTAATAAAGTGATAGTTACTTTGTATGGCATACACTGAAATGTCAGAAAAGACTTATATGAGTGTATTTCTAAAGAGATACAAGCAAGCTGGTTTCACAATAGTGATCTTTCATTGAATTAATGTAATAGATATTCTGTCGCACATGTTGTGAAATGTTCAATAAATCTTACATGAAAATGTTACTATAAGTCTACCTGAAAGCTGAGTTAAGTACAATGTTTTTTCATTTTAAGAAAGTATAGCTGTTCTCTATGGCTCATACTGAAATGCTACAAAAGACTTACATGAAGATGTTCCTTAAAAGCTACAAGGAAGTTGGTTTCACCACAGCATTCTTTCAATGAGTGAATGTTATAGATATTCCATCATGCCCGTAGTGAAATGTTTGATAGGACTTATTTGAAGATTCCCCTAAACAGCTGCAAGCAAGGTGTTTTCACCACAGTGTTCATTCAGAAAATGAATGTTATACGTATTTCTGTCATGCCTCAAGAGAACTATTTGATGTCTTATGTGAGAGTGTTCCTGAACAGCTACAAGCAAGCTTTTTCAACATAGTGTGGTTTCCTTGAATGAATGTTATGGATATCATGTTGCGGCTGTAGAGAAACGTTTGATAAGACATAAGTGAAATGCTCATAAAGAGCCACTGGTTTCATCAGAACGTTCTTTCTGGATATGGAAGTGATAGCCATTCTGTAGGCATAATGAAGTGTTTGAAGAGCCTTATACGAAGACATTCCCAAGGCGCCAGAAGTAATCTGGCTTCACCACAGTGTTCTTTCAGTGAACGAGTGTTATAGCTAGTCTGTCATGCCTGTAGTGAAATGTTTAATAAGTCTTATATGAAGAGGTTTCAAACAGCCGCCAGCAAGCCGGGTTTAGCACAGTGTCCTTTAACTGTAAGTAAGTGAGAGCCATTCTGTATGGCATATACTTAAATGTTAGAGAGGTCTTATATGAAGATGTTCCTAAATAGAATCCAACAAGATGTGTTCAGGACAGAATAATTTCATCATAAGATAGTGACAGCCGTTTAGTATGGCATATACTGAAATGCTGAAAAGGACTGAAATGAAGATCTTCCTTAACAGTAAAACCAAGCCACTTTCACCATAGTGTTCTTTCATTGAATGGATGTAATAGATATTCTGTCATGCCTGTAGTTAAATGTTCAATAGGTCTTACATAAAAATACTCCTAATAATCTACCTGAAAGCTATTAAACACAACCTTCTTTCCTTGTAAGAAGGGTATGGCCATGCTGTATGCCATATACTGAAATGCTTGAAAAGCTTTATACGAAGATGTTCCTCAACAGTTACAAGAAAACTGCTTTCATCCCTGTGTTCGTTCAATGAGTGAATGTTTAGAGATTCTGTCATTCCTGCAAAGGAATGTTTAATAAGTCTTACATGAAGATGTTTCTAAACAGCTACAAGGAAATTTTTTTAAATATAGCGTTATTACATTGAATAAACATTAAAGATATCCTGTCATGGCTGTAGGCAAATGTCTGATAAGACTTGAGCAAAATATTAATAAACAATTACTTGCAAGCTGGGTTCATCACAGTATTCTTTCCTGGCTATGGAGATGATAGCCATTCTGTATGGCATAAAGTGATATGTTTGAAGAGCCTTCTTCGATTTATATTCTTAAACAGCTAACAAGCAAGATGGTTTCTTCACAGTGTTCTTTCAGTGAATGAATGTTCTAGATATTGTCACATCTGTGGTGAAATATTTGATATATGATGTTCCTAAACAGCTACCTATAAACTGGATTCAGCATGTGTTCTTTCATTTTGTGAAAATGATAGTCGCTCTGTGTGGAATATACTTAAGTATTTGAAGTGTATTATGTGCAGATGTTCCTAAACAGTGAAAAGAAGATGGTTTTTGCACAATTTTCTTTCAGATGACAAATGTTATAGACATTGTCACATCTGTAGTCAAATGTTTGATATGATTTATGTGAAAATATCCCTAAACAGCTACCTGTTGGCTTGATTAAGCACAATGCTCTTTCATTGTAAGAAAGTGATAGCTGTTCCATGTGGCATATACTGAAATGTTTGAAATGTCATATGTGAAGATGTTCCTTAAGAGCTACTTGCTAGGTGTTTTCAAGACAATGTTCTTTCAGTGAATGAATGTTGTAGATAGTCTATCACACCCGTAGCGAAATGCTGGATAAGTTTTATGAAGATGTCCCTAAGTAGCTACAAGCAAAATGGTTTCACAACAGTGTTCTTACAGACATTGAAGGTTATAGATATTCTGTCATGCCTGTAGTGAAATGTTTGATAAGACTTGCATGAACACTTACATGAAGATGTTTCTAAACAGCCACAAGCAAGCTTTTTCAACACAGTATTTCATTGAATGGATGTAATAATCATCACATTGTGGCTGCAGAGAAACGTTTGATAAGACACACACAAAATGTTCATAAATAGCATGTGCCAGCTGGTTGCATCACAATGTTGTTTAATTTAATGGAAGTGATCATCATTCTGTATAGCATATGATGTGTTTGAATAGCCTTATATAAAGATATTCCTAAAAACTTATGAGCAATCTGGTTTGACCAGAGTGTGTTCCTCAGTGAATGAATCTTACAGAGATTCTGTCAGAGCAGTAGTGACATGTTTGGTGTTTTGTATGAAGAAACCCTAAATGGCTTCCTGCAAGATGAGTTCAACACAGTGTTATTTCATTTTAAGAAAATGATAGTCATTCTGTTTGGCATAAACGGAAATATTAGAAAAGCCTTATATCAAGAGGTTCCTAATTAGCTACCAGCAATCTGGCTTCACAATAGTGTTCTTTCATTGAATGGATGTAATAGATACTTTGTAGTGAAATGTATGATAAGTCTCTTATGAAAAGGTTCCTAAACAGCTGCCTGCAATCTGGCTTCAGCACATTATATCATTGTCTCAAAGTGATATTCATTCAGTATGTCTTATATGGAAACGCTTGAAAGGGTGACCATGAAGAAGTTTCTAAATATATACAAGCAAGATTGTTTCTCCACAGTTTTCTTTCAGTGACTGAATGTGATGTATAGTCTGTCACGACTATTGTAAAATGTTTGATAAGTCTTATGTAAAAACGTTCCTAGATAGCTATCTGTGAGCTCTATTTAGCACAGTGTTCTTTCATTGTAGGAAAATGATACCCATTCATTATGGCATATACTGAAATGTGAGAAATGTCTTAAATACAAATGTTCCTAATAATAGCTTCAAGATGCTTTCACCACAGAGTTCTTTCAGTGAAACAATATTGCAGATATTCTGTGACACTTGTAGTGAAGTGTTAGTTAAAACTTACTTGCAAGCTGGATTCAGCACAGTGTTTCTTTCATTGTTTGAAACTCTTATTCAATCAGAACAGCAAATATTGAAATGGTTATAATGACTAATATGAAGATGATCCTTAATGGCTGCAAGTAAGATGGTTTCACCACAGTTTTCTCTCAGTGAACAAATGCTATATATATTCTGTCCCGCATGCAATGAAATGCTTGTTAAGTCTTATATGAACATGTTCCTAAACAGCTACCCGCAAACTGGGCTTAGAACAGTGTTCTCACACTGTTAGTAATTGATAGGTCATCTGTAGGGCATATGCTGAAATGTTTGAAATGTCTTATGTGAATATGCCCCTAAACAGCTGTAAGCACATTTGTTTCACCAGAGTCCCTTTAGTGTCTGAATCTTATGGATATTTTTCAAGTCTGTAGTGTAATTTTTTAAGTATTTTATGAAGTTCTTCCTAAACAGATACTAGGAAACAAGGGTTCAGCTCATCCTTCTTTCCTTGAGTGAATATTAAAATCATTCTGTCATGACCATAGCGCAATATTTGTTAAGACTTATAAAAAGATATTTCTAAAAGACAACTTTCCAGCTGGGTTCTTAACATTGTTCTTTCATTTTATGGAGGTGATAACCATTCTGGATGGAATACACTGAAACGTTTGAAAAGACTTGTATGAAGATACTCCTAAATAGCTACAAGCAATCTGGTTACACCACAGCGTTCTTTCATTTAATAAACTTTATATATAGTCTCCTATAGCTGTAGTGAAATGTTTTATATCATATATGAAAATGTTCCTACAGCTACCTGCAAGCTGGGATCAGCACACTGACTTTTCATTGTAATAAAGTGATAGTTACTTTGTATGGCATACACTGAAATGTCAGAAAAGACTTATATGAGTGTATTTCTAAAGAGATACAAGCAAGCTGGTTTCACAATAGTGATCTTTCATTGAATTAATGTAATAGATATTCTGTCGCACATGTTGTGAAATGTTCAATAAATCTTACATGAAAATGTTACTATAAGTCTACCTGAAAGCTGAGTTAAGTACAATGTTTTTTCATTTTAAGAAAGTATAGCTGTTCTCTATGGCTCATACTGAAATGCTACAAAAAAAGACTTACATGAAGATGTTCCTTAAAAGCTACAAGGAAGTTGGTTTCACCACAGCATTCTTTCAATGAGTGAATGTTATAGATATTCCATCATGCCCGTAGTGAAATGTTTGATAGGACTTATTTGAAGATTCCCCTAAACAGCTGCAAGCAAGGTGTTTTCACCACAGTGTTCATTCAGAAAATGAATGTTATACGTATTTCTGTCATGCCTCAAGAGAACTATTTGATGTCTTATGTGAGAGTGTTCCTGAACAGCTACAAGCAAGCTTTTTCAACATAGTGTGGTTTCCTTGAATGAATGTTATGGATATCATGTTGCGGCTGTAGAGAAACGTTTGATAAGACATAAATGAAATGCTCATAAAGAGCCACTGGTTTCATCAGAACGTTCTTTCTGGATATGGAAGTGATAGCCATTCTGTAGGCATAATGAAGTGTTTGAAGAGCCTTATACGAAGACATTCCCAAGGCGCCAGAAGTAATCTGGCTTCACCACAGTGTTCTTTCAGTGAACGAGTGTTATAGCTAGTCTGTCATGCCTGTAGTGAAATGTTTAATAAGTCTTATATGAAGAGGTTTCAAACAGCCGCCAGCAAGCCGGGTTTAGCACAGTGTCCTTTAACTGTAAGTAAGTGAGAGCCATTCTGTATGGCATATACTTAAATGTTAGAGAGGTCTTATATGAAGATGTTCCTAAATAGAATCCAACAAGATGTGTTCAGGACAGAATAATTTCATCATAAGATAGTGACAGCCGTTTAGTATGGCATATACTGAAATGCTGAAAAGGACTGAAATGAAGATCTTCCTTAACAGTAAAACCAAGCCACTTTCACCATAGTGTTCTTTCATTGAATGGATGTAATAGATATTCTGTCATGCCTGTAGTTAAATGTTCAATAGGTCTTACATAAAAATACTCCTAATAATCTACCTGAAAGCTATTAAACACAACCTTCTTTCCTTGTAAGAAGGGTATGGCCATGCTGTATGCCATATACTGAAATGCTTGAAAAGCTTTATACGAAGATGTTCCTCAACAGTTACAAGAAAACTGCTTTCATCCCTGTGTTCGTTCAATGAGTGAATGTTTAGAGATTCTGTCATTCCTGCAAAGGAATGTTTAATAAGTCTTACATGAAGATGTTTCTAAACAGCTACAAGGAAATTTTTTTAAATATAGCGTTATTACATTGAATAAACATTAAAGATATCCTGTCATGGCTGTAGGCAAATGTCTGATAAGACTTGAGCAAAATATTAATAAACAATTACTTGCAAGCTGGGTTCATCACAGTATTCTTTCCTGGCTATGGAGATGATAGCCATTCTGTATGGCATAAAGTGATATGTTTGAAGAGCCTTCTTCGATTTATATTCTTAAACAGCTAACAAGCAAGATGGTTTCTTCACAGTGTTCTTTCAGTGAATGAATGTTCTAGATATTGTCACATCTGTGGTGAAATATTTGATATATGATGTTCCTAAACAGCTACCTATAAACTGGATTCAGCATGTGTTCTTTCATTTTGTGAAAATGATAGTCGCTCTGTGTGGAATATACTTAAGTATTTGAAGTGTATTATGTGCAGATGTTCCTAAACAGTGAAAAGAAGATGGTTTTTGCACAATTTTCTTTCAGATGACAAATGTTATAGACATTGTCACATCTGTAGTCAAATGTTTGATATGATTTATGTGAAAATATCCCTAAACAGCTACCTGTTGGCTTGATTAAGCACAATGCTCTTTCATTGTAAGAAAGTGATAGCTGTTCCATGTGGCATATACTGAAATGTTTGAAATGTCATATGTGAAGATGTTCCTTAAGAGCTACTTGCTAGGTGTTTTCAAGACAATGTTCTTTCAGTGAATGAATGTTGTAGATAGTCTATCACACCCGTAGCGAAATGCTGGATAAGTTTTATGAAGATGTCCCTAAGTAGCTACAAGCAAAATGGTTTCACAACAGTGTTCTTACAGACATTGAAGGTTATAGATATTCTGTCATGCCTGTAGTGAAATGTTTGATAAGACTTGCATGAACACTTACATGAAGATGTTTCTAAACAGCCACAAGCAAGCTTTTTCAACACAGTATTTCATTGAATGGATGTAATAATCATCACATTGTGGCTGCAGAGAAACGTTTGATAAGACACACACAAAATGTTCATAAATAGCATGTGCCAGCTGGTTGCATCACAATGTTGTTTAATTTAATGGAAGTGATCATCATTCTGTATAGCATATGATGTGTTTGAATAGCCTTATATAAAGATATTCCTAAAAACTTATGAGCAATCTGGTTTGACCAGAGTGTGTTCCTCAGTGAATGAATCTTACAGAGATTCTGTCAGAGCAGTAGTGACATGTTTGGTGTTTTGTATGAAGAAACCCTAAATGGCTTCCTGCAAGATGAGTTCAACACAGTGTTATTTCATTTTAAGAAAATGATAGTCATTCTGTTTGGCATAAACTGAAATATTAGAAAAGCCTTATATCAAGAGGTTCCTAATTAGCTACCAGCAATCTGGCTTCACAATAGTGTTCTTTCATTGAATGGATGTAATAGATACTTTGTAGTGAAATGTATGATAAGTCTCTTATGAAAAGGTTCCTAAACAGCTGCCTGCAATCTGGCTTCAGCACATTATATCATTGTCTCAAAGTGATATTCATTCAGTATGTCTTATATGGAAACGCTTGAAAGGGTGACCATGAAGAAGTTTCTAAATATATACAAGCAAGATTGTTTCTCCACAGTTTTCTTTCAGTGACTGAATGTGATGTATAGTCTGTCACGACTATTGTAAAATGTTTGATGAGTCTTATGTAAAAACGTTCCTAGATAGCTATCTGTGAGCTCTATTTAGCACAGTGTTCTTTCATTGTAGGAAAATGATACCCATTCATTATGGCATATACTGAAATGTGAGAAATGTCTTAAATACAAATGTTCCTAATAATAGCTTCAAGATGCTTTCACCACAGAGTTCTTTCAGTGAAACAATATTGCAGATATTCTGTGACACTTGTAGTGAAGTGTTAGTTAAAACTTACTTGCAAGCTGGATTCAGCACAGTGTTTCTTTCATTGTTTGAAACTCTTATTCAATCAGAACAGCAAATATTGAAATGGTTATAATGACTAATATGAAGATGATCCTTAATGGCTGCAAGTAAGATGGTTTCACCACAGTTTTCTCTCAGTGAACAAATGCTATATATATTCTGTCCCGCATGCAATGAAATGCTTGTTAAGTCTTATATGAACATGTTCCTAAACAGCTACCCGCAAACTGGGCTTAGAACAGTGTTCTCACACTGTTAGTAATTGATAGGTCATCTGTAGGGCATATGCTGAAATGTTTGAAATGTCTTATGTGAATATGCCCCTAAACAGCTGTAAGCACATTTGTTTCACCAGAGTCCCTTTAGTGTCTGAATCTTATGGATATTTTTCAAGTCTGTAGTGTAATTTTTTAAGTATTTTATGAAGTTCTTCCTAAACAGATACTAGGAAACAAGGGTTCAGCTCATCCTTCTTTCCTTGAGTGAATATTAAAATCATTCTGTCATGACCATAGCGCAATATTTGTTAAGACTTATAAAAAGATATTTCTAAAAGACAACTTTCCAGCTGGGTTCTTAACATTGTTCTTTCATTTTATGGAGGTGATAACCATTCTGGGTGGAATACACTGAAACGTTTGAAAAGACTTGTATGAAGATACTCCTAAATAGCTACAAGCAATCTGGTTACACCACAGCGTTCTTTCATTTAATAAACTTTATATATAGTCTCCTATAGCTGTAGTGAAATGTTTTATATCATATATGAAAATGTTCCTACAGCTACCTGCAAGCTGGGATCAGCACACTGACTTTTCATTGTAATAAAGTGATAGTTACTTTGTATGGCATACACTGAAATGTCAGAAAAGACTTATATGAGTGTATTTCTAAAGAGATACAAGCAAGCTGGTTTCACAATAGTGATCTTTCATTGAATTAATGTAATAGATATTCTGTCGCACATGTTGTGAAATGTTCAATAAATCTTACATGAAAATGTTACTATAAGTCTACCTGAAAGCTGAGTTAAGTACAATGTTTTTTCATTTTAAGAAAGTATAGCTGTTCTCTATGGCTCATACTGAAATGCTACAAAAAAAGACTTACATGAAGATGTTCCTTAAAAGCTACAAGGAAGTTGGTTTCACCACAGCATTCTTTCAATGAGTGAATGTTATAGATATTCCATCATGCCCGTAGTGAAATGTTTGATAGGACTTATTTGAAGATTCCCCTAAACAGCTGCAAGCAAGGTGTTTTCACCACAGTGTTCATTCAGAAAATGAATGTTATACGTATTTCTGTCATGCCTCAAGAGAACTATTTGATGTCTTATGTGAGAGTGTTCCTGAACAGCTACAAGCAAGCTTTTTCAACATAGTGTGGTTTCCTTGAATGAATGTTATGGATATCATGTTGCGGCTGTAGAGAAACGTTTGATAAGACATAAATGAAATGCTCATAAAGAGCCACTGGTTTCATCAGAACGTTCTTTCTGGATATGGAAGTGATAGCCATTCTGTAGGCATAATGAAGTGTTTGAAGAGCCTTATACGAAGACATTCCCAAGGCGCCAGAAGTAATCTGGCTTCACCACAGTGTTCTTTCAGTGAACGAGTGTTATAGCTAGTCTGTCATGCCTGTAGTGAAATGTTTAATAAGTCTTATATGAAGAGGTTTCAAACAGCCGCCAGCAAGCCGGGTTTAGCACAGTGTCCTTTAACTGTAAGTAAGTGAGAGCCATTCTGTATGGCATATACTTAAATGTTAGAGAGGTCTTATATGAAGATGTTCCTAAATAGAATCCAACAAGATGTGTTCAGGACAGAATAATTTCATCATAAGATAGTGACAGCCGTTTAGTATGGCATATACTGAAATGCTGAAAAGGACTGAAATGAAGATCTTCCTTAACAGTAAAACCAAGCCACTTTCACCATAGTGTTCTTTCATTGAATGGATGTAATAGATATTCTGTCATGCCTGTAGTTAAATGTTCAATAGGTCTTACATAAAAATACTCCTAATAATCTACCTGAAAGCTATTAAACACAACCTTCTTTCCTTGTAAGAAGGGTATGGCCATGCTGTATGCCATATACTGAAATGCTTGAAAAGCTTTATACGAAGATGTTCCTCAACAGTTACAAGAAAACTGCTTTCATCCCTGTGTTCGTTCAATGAGTGAATGTTTAGAGATTCTGTCATTCCTGCAAAGGAATGTTTAATAAGTCTTACATGAAGATGTTTCTAAACAGCTACAAGGAAATTTTTTTAAATATAGCGTTATTACATTGAATAAACATTAAAGATATCCTGTCATGGCTGTAGGCAAATGTCTGATAAGACTTGAGCAAAATATTAATAAACAATTACTTGCAAGCTGGGTTCATCACAGTATTCTTTCCTGGCTATGGAGATGATAGCCATTCTGTATGGCATAAAGTGATATGTTTGAAGAGCCTTCTTCGATTTATATTCTTAAACAGCTAACAAGCAAGATGGTTTCTTCACAGTGTTCTTTCAGTGAATGAATGTTCTAGATATTGTCACATCTGTGGTGAAATATTTGATATATGATGTTCCTAAACAGCTACCTATAAACTGGATTCAGCATGTGTTCTTTCATTTTGTGAAAATGATAGTCGCTCTGTGTGGAATATACTTAAGTATTTGAAGTGTATTATGTGCAGATGTTCCTAAACAGTGAAAAGAAGATGGTTTTTGCACAATTTTCTTTCAGATGACAAATGTTATAGACATTGTCACATCTGTAGTCAAATGTTTGATATGATTTATGTGAAAATATCCCTAAACAGCTACCTGTTGGCTTGATTAAGCACAATGCTCTTTCATTGTAAGAAAGTGATAGCTGTTCCATGTGGCATATACTGAAATGTTTGAAATGTCATATGTGAAGATGTTCCTTAAGAGCTACTTGCTAGGTGTTTTCAAGACAATGTTCTTTCAGTGAATGAATGTTGTAGATAGTCTATCACACCCGTAGCGAAATGCTGGATAAGTTTTATGAAGATGTCCCTAAGTAGCTACAAGCAAAATGGTTTCACAACAGTGTTCTTACAGACATTGAAGGTTATAGATATTCTGTCATGCCTGTAGTGAAATGTTTGATAAGACTTGCATGAACACTTACATGAAGATGTTTCTAAACAGCCACAAGCAAGCTTTTTCAACACAGTATTTCATTGAATGGATGTAATAATCATCACATTGTGGCTGCAGAGAAACGTTTGATAAGACACACACAAAATGTTCATAAATAGCATGTGCCAGCTGGTTGCATCACAATGTTGTTTAATTTAATGGAAGTGATCATCATTCTGTATAGCATATGATGTGTTTGAATAGCCTTATATAAAGATATTCCTAAAAACTTATGAGCAATCTGGTTTGACCAGAGTGTGTTCCTCAGTGAATGAATCTTACAGAGATTCTGTCAGAGCAGTAGTGACATGTTTGGTGTTTTGTATGAAGAAACCCTAAATGGCTTCCTGCAAGATGAGTTCAACACAGTGTTATTTCATTTTAAGAAAATGATAGTCATTCTGTTTGGCATAAACTGAAATATTAGAAAAGCCTTATATCAAGAGGTTCCTAATTAGCTACCAGCAATCTGGCTTCACAATAGTGTTCTTTCATTGAATGGATGTAATAGATACTTTGTAGTGAAATGTATGATAAGTCTCTTATGAAAAGGTTCCTAAACAGCTGCCTGCAATCTGGCTTCAGCACATTATATCATTGTCTCAAAGTGATATTCATTCAGTATGTCTTATATGGAAACGCTTGAAAGGGTGAACATGAAGAAGTTTCTAAATATATACAAGCAAGATTGTTTCTCCACAGTTTTCCTTCAGTGACTGAATGTTATGTATAGTCTGTCACGACTATTGTAAAATGTTTGATGAGTCTTATGTAGAAACGTTCCTAGATAGCTATCTGTGAGCTCTATTTAGCACAGTGTTCTTTCATTGTAGGAAAATGATACCCATTCATTATGGCATATACTGAAATGTGAGAAATGTCTTAAATACAAATGTTCCTAATAATAGCTTCAAGATGCTTTCACCACAGAGTTCTTTCAGTGAAACAATATTGCAGATATTCTGTGACACTTGTAGTGAAGTGTTAGTTAAAACTTACTTGCAAGCTGGATTCAGCACAGTGTTTCTTTCATTGTTGGAAACTCATATTCAATCAGAACAGCAAATATTGAAATGGTTATAATGACTAATATGAAGATGATCCTTAATGGCTGCAAGTAAGATGGTTTCACCACAGTTTTCTCTCAGTGAACAAATGCTATATATATTCTGTCCCGCATGCAATGAAATGTTTGTTAAGTCTTATATGAACATGTTCCTAAACAGCTACCCGCAAACTGGGCTTAGAACAGTGTTCTCACACTGTTAGTAATTGATAGGTCATCTGTAGGGCATATGCTGAAATGTTTGAAATGTCTTATGTGAATATGCCCCTAAACAGCTGTAAGCACATTTGTTTCACCAGAGTCCCTTTAGTGTCTGAATCTTATGGATATTTTTCAAGTCTGTAGTGTAATTTTTTAAGTATTTTATGAAGTTCTTCCTAAACAGATACTAGGAAACAAGGGTTCAGCTCATCCTTCTTTCCTTGAGTGAATATTAAAATCATTCTGTCATGACCATAGCGCAATATTTGTTAAGACTTATAAAAAGATATTTCTAAAAGACAACTTTCCAGCTGGGTTCTTAACATTGTTCTTTCATTTTATGGAGGTGATAACCATTCTGGATGGAATACACTGAAACGTTTGAAAAGACTTGTATGAAGATACTCCTAAATAGCTACAAGCAATCTGGTTACACCACAGCGTTCTTTCATTTAATAAACTTTATATATAGTCTCCTATAGCTGTAGTGAAATGTTTTATATCATATATGAAAATGTTCCTACAGCTACCTGCAAGCTGGGATCAGCACACTGACTTTTCATTGTAATAAAGTGATAGTTACTTTGTATGGCATACACTGAAATGTCAGAAAAGACTTATATGAGTGTATTTCTAAAGAGATACAAGCAAGCTGGTTTCACAATAGTGATCTTTCATTGAATTAATGTAATAGATATTCTGTCGCACATGTTGTGAAATGTTCAATAAATCTTACATGAAAATGTTACTATAAGTCTACCTGAAAGCTGAGTTAAGTACAATGTTTTTTCATTTTAAGAAAGTATAGCTGTTCTCTATGGCTCATACTGAAATGCTACAAAAAAAGACTTACATGAAGATGTTCCTTAAAAGCTACAAGGAAGTTGGTTTCACCACAGCATTCTTTCAATGAGTGAATGTTATAGATATTCCATCATGCCCGTAGTGAAATGTTTGATAGGACTTATTTGAAGATTCCCCTAAACAGCTGCAAGCAAGGTGTTTTCACCACAGTGTTCATTCAGAAAATGAATGTTATACGTATTTCTGTCATGCCTCAAGAGAACTATTTGATGTCTTATGTGAGAGTGTTCCTGAACAGCTACAAGCAAGCTTTTTCAACATAGTGTGGTTTCCTTGAATGAATGTTATGGATATCATGTTGCGGCTGTAGAGAAACGTTTGATAAGACATAAATGAAATGCTCATAAAGAGCCACTGGTTTCATCAGAACGTTCTTTCTGGATATGGAAGTGATAGCCATTCTGTAGGCATAATGAAGTGTTTGAAGAGCCTTATACGAAGACATTCCCAAGGCGCCAGAAGTAATCTGGCTTCACCACAGTGTTCTTTCAGTGAACGAGTGTTATAGCTAGTCTGTCATGCCTGTAGTGAAATGTTTAATAAGTCTTATATGAAGAGGTTTCAAACAGCCGCCAGCAAGCCGGGTTTAGCACAGTGTCCTTTAACTGTAAGTAAGTGAGAGCCATTCTGTATGGCATATACTTAAATGTTAGAGAGGTCTTATATGAAGATGTTCCTAAATAGAATCCAACAAGATGTGTTCAGGACAGAATAATTTCATCATAAGATAGTGACAGCCGTTTAGTATGGCATATGCTGAAATGCTGCAAAGGACTGAAATGAAGATCTTCCTTAACAGTAAAACCAAGCCACTTTCACCATAGTGTTCTTTCATTGAATGGATGTAATAGATATTCTGTCATGCCTGTAGTTAAATGTTCAATAGGTCTTACATAAAAATACTCCTAATAATCTACCTGAAAGCTATTAAACACAACCTTCTTTCCTTGTAAGAAGGGTATGGCCATGCTGTATGCCATATACTGAAATGCTTGAAAAGCTTTATACGAAGATGTTCCTCAACAGTTACAAGAAAACTGCTTTCATCCCTGTGTTCGTTCAATGAGTGAATGTTTAGAGATTCTGTCATTCCCGCAAAGGAATGTTTAATAAGTCTTACATGAAGATGTTTCTAAACAGCTACAAGGAAATTTTTTTAAATATAGTGTTATTACATTGAATAAACATTAAAGATATCCTGTCATGACTGTAGGCAAATGTCTGATAAGACTTGAGCAAAATATTAATAAACAATTACTTGCAAGCTGGGTTCATCACAGTATTCTTTCCTGGCTATGGAGATGATAGCCATTCTGTATGGCATAAAGTGATATGTTTGAAGAGCCTTCGATTTATATTCTTAAACAGCTAACAAGCAAGATGGTTTCTTCACAGTGTTCTTTCAGTGAATGAATGTTCTAGATATTGTCACATCTGTGGTGAAATATTTGATATATGATGTTCCTAAACAGCTACCTATAAACTGGATTCAGCATGTGTTCTTTCATTTTGTGAAAATGATAGTCGCTCTGTGTGGAATATACTTAAGTATTTGAAGTGTATTATGTGCAGATGTTCCTAAACAGTGAAAAGAAGATGGTTTTTGCATAATTTTCTTTCAGATAACAAATGTTATAGACATTGTCACATCTGTAGTCAAATGTTTGATATGATTTATGTGAAAATATCCCTAAACAGCTACCTGTTGGCTTGATTAAGCACAATGCTCTTTCATTGTAAGAAAGTGATAGCTGTTCCATGTGGCATATACTGAAATGTTTGAAATGTCATATGTGAAGATGTTCCTTAAGAGCTACTTGCTAGGTGTTTTCAAGACAATGTTCTTTCAGTGAATGAATGTTGTAGATAGTCTATCACACCCGTAGCGAAATGCTGGATAAGTTTTATGAAGATGTCCCTAAGTAGCTACAAGCAAAATGGTTTCACAACAGTGTTCTTACAGACATTGAAGGTTATAGATATTCTGTCATGCCTGTAGTGAAATGTTTGATAAGACTTGCATGAACACTTACATGAAGATGTTTCTAAACAGCCACAAGCAAGCTTTTTCAACACAGTATTTCATTGAATGGATGTAATAATCATCACATTGTGGCTGCAGAGAAACGTTTGATAAGACACACACAAAATGTTCATAAATAGCATGTGCCAGCTGGTTGCATCACAATGTTGTTTAATTTAATGGAAGTGATCATCATTCTGTATAGCATATGATGTGTTTGAATAGCCTTATATAAAGATATTCCTAAAAACTTATGAGCAATCTGGTTTGACCAGAGTGTGTTCCTCAGTGAATGAATCTTACAGAGATTCTGTCAGAGCAGTAGTGACATGTTTGGTGTTTTGTATGAAGAAACCCTAAATGGCTTCCTGCAAGATGAGTTCAACACAGTGTTATTTCATTTTAAGAAAATGATAGTCATTCTGTTGGCATAAACTGAAATATTAGAAAAGCCTTATATCAAGAGGTTCCTAATTAGCTACCAGCAATCTGGCTTCACAATAGTGTTCTTTCATTGAATGGATGTAATAGATACTTTGTAGTGAAATGTATGATAAGTCTCTTATGAAAAGGTTCCTAAACAGCTGCCTGCAATCTGGCTTCAGCACATTATATCATTGTCTCAAAGTGATATTCATTCAGTATGTCTTATATGGAAACGCTTGAAAGGGTGAACATGAAGAAGTTTCTAAATATATACAAGCAAGATTGTTTCTCCACAGTTTTCCTTCAGTGACTGAATGTTATGTATAGTCTGTCACGACTATTGTAAAATGTTTGATGAGTCTTATGTAGAAACGTTCCTAGATAGCTATCTGTGAGCTCTATTTAGCACAGTGTTCTTTCATTGTAGGAAAATGATACCCATTCATTATGGCATATACTGAAATGTGAGAAATGTCTTAAATACAAATGTTCCTAATAATAGCTTCAAGATGCTTTCACCAC
>NW_027224795.1:0-12500 GCF_041296235.1 Equus asinus
CCTCGCCATTGTATTTTTTTATCTTATTTTTTTTGCTTAAAGATTGCCACCTGAGCTAGCCTCTGTTGCGCTTCTTTCTCAGTTCTAGAGGGTAGATTTCTCCGTGTTGCTTTTTCCCCAGGTCTCCACGCACTTCCTTTTATTTTTCCTTAAAAATTGCCACCTGAGCTAGCCTCTGTTGTCCATCTTCGTCGGTTTCAGAGGGTAGATTTCTCACTGTTGCTTTTTTGCCAGGTCTGCACGCCCTTGTGTTTTTTTTCTGCTTAAAGGTTGCAACCTGAGCTAGCTTCTTTTGCCCATGTCCCTCAGTTTCAGAGGGTGGATTTCTCCGTGTTGCTTTTTCCCCAGGCCTCCACGCCCTTGTGTGTTTCTTTGGCTTAACGATTGCCACCTGAGCTAGCCTCTGTTGCCCATCTTCGTCCGTTTCAGAGGGTGGATTTCTCAGTGTTGCCTTTTCCCCAGCTCCCCACGCCCTTGTGTGTTTCTTTTGCTTAAAGATTGCCACCTGAAGCCAGCCTCTCTTGCCCATCTTCCTCAGTTTCAGAGGGTAGATATTTCAGGGTTGCTTTTTCCCCAGGTCTCCACGCCTTTGGGTTTTGTTTTTGCTTAACGATTGCCACCTGAGCTAGCCTCTCTTGCCCATCTTCCTGAGTTTCAGAGGGTCGATATCTCCGTGTTGCTGTTTCCCAGGTCTCCACGCCCTTGTGTGTTTCTTTTGCTTAACGTTTGCCACCTGAAGCCAGCCTCTCTTGCCCATCTTCCTCAGTTTCAGAGGGTAGATATTTCAGGGTTGCTTTTTCCCCAGGTCTCCACGCCTTTGTGTTTTGTTTTTGCTTAACGAGTGCCACCTGAGCTAGCCTCTCTTGCCCATGTTCCTCAGTTTCAGAGGGTAGATATTTCAGGGTTGCTTTGTCCCCAGGGCTCCACGCCTTTGTGCTTTGTTTTTGCTTAAGGATTGCCACCTGAGCTAGCTCTCTTGCCCATCTTCCTCAGTTTCAGAGGGTGGATTTCTCCGTGTTGCTTTTTCCCCAGGTCTCCACGCCCTTGTGTGTTTCTTTGCTTAAAGATTGCCACCTGAGCTAGCCTCTGTTGCCCATCTTCGTCCGTTTCAGAGGGTGGATTTCTCAGTGTTGCCTTTTCGCCAGCTCCCCACGCCCTTGTGTGTTTCTTTTGCTTAAAGATTGTCACTGAGCTAGGCACTGTTGCCCTGCTTCCTCAGTTTCAGAGGGTACCTTTTTCAGGGTTGCTTTTTCACCGGGTCTCCTCGCCATTGTATTTTTTTATCTTATTTTTTTTGCTTAAAGATTGCCACCTGAGCTAGCCTCTGTTGCGCTTCTTTCTCAGTTCTAGAGGGTAGATTTCTCGTGTTGCTTTTTCCCAGGTCTCCACGCACTTCCTTTTATTTTTCCTTAAAATTGCCACCTGAGCTAGCCTGTGTTGTCCATCTTCGTCGGTTTCAGAGGGTAGATTTCTCACTGTTGCTTTTTTGCCAGGTCTGCACGCCCTTGTGTTTTTTTTCTGCTTAAAGGTTGCAACCTGAGCTAGCTTCTTTTGCCCATGTCCCTCAGTTTCAGAGGGTGGATTTCTCCGTGTTGCTTTTTCCCCAGGCCTCCACGCCCTTGTGTGTTTCTTTTGCTTAAAGATTGCCACCTGAAGCCAGCCTCTCTTGCCCATCTTCCTCAGTTTCAGAGGGTAGATATTTCAGGTTGCTTTTTCCCAGGTCTCCACGCCTTTGTGTTTTGTTTTTGCTTAACGATTGCCACCTGAGCTAGCCTCTCTTGCCCATGTTCCTCAGTTTCAGAGGGTAGATATTTCAGGGTTGCTTTGTCCCCAGGGCTCCACGCCTTTGTGCTTTGTTTTTGCTTAAGGATTGCCACCTGAGCTAGCCTCTCTTGCCCATCTTCCTCAGTTTCAGAGGGTGGATTTCTCCGTGTTGCTTTTTCCCAGGTCTCCACGCCCTTGTGTGTTTCTTTTGCTTAAAGATTGCCACCTGAGCTAGCCTCTGTTGCCCATCTTCGTCCGTTTCAGAGGGTGGATTTCTCAGTGTTGCCTTTTCGCCAGCTCCCCACGCCTTGTGTGTTTCTTTTGCTTAAAGATTGTCACCTGAGCTAGGCACTGTTGCCCTGCTTCCTCAGTTTCAGAGGGTACCTTTTTCAGGGTTGCTTTTTCACCGGGTCTCCTCGCCATTGTATTTTTTTATCTTATTTTTTTTGCTTAAAGATTGCCACCTGAGCTAGCCTCTGTTGCGCTTCTTTCTCAGTTCTAGAGGGTAGATTTCTCCGTGTTGCTTTTTCCCCAGGTCTCCACGCACTTCCTTTTATTTTTCCTTAAAAATTGCCACCTGAGCTAGCCTCTGTTGTCCATCTTCGTCGGTTTCAGAGGGTAGATTTCTCACTGTTGCTTTTTTGCCAGGTCTGCACGCCTTGTGTTTTTTTTCTGCTTAAAGGTTGCAACCTGAGCTAGCTTCTTTTGCCCATGTCCCTCAGTTTCAGAGGGTGGATTTCTCCGTGTTGCTTTTTCCCCAGGCCTCCACGCCCTTGTGTGTTTCTTTTGCTTAAAGATTGCCACCTGAAGCCAGCCTCTCTTGCCCATCTTCTCAGTTTCAGAGGGTAGATATTTCAGGGTTGCTTTTTCCCCAGGTCTCCACGCCTTTGTGTTTTGTTTTTGCTTAACGATTGCCACCTGAGCTAGCCTCTCTTGCCCATGTTCCTCAGTTTCAGAGGGTAGATATTTCAGGGTTGCTTTGTCCCAGGGCTCCACGCCTTTGTGCTTTGTTTTTGCTTAAGGATTGCCACCTGAGCTAGCCTCTCTTGCCCATCTTCCTCAGTTTCAGAGGGTGATTTCTCCGTGTTGCTTTTTCCCCAGGTCTCCACGCCCTTGTGTGTTTCTTTTGCTTAAAGATTGCCACCTGAGCTAGCCTCTGTTGCCCATCTTCGTCCGTTTCAGAGGGTGGATTTCTCAGTGTTGCCTTTTCGCCAGCTCCCCACGCCCTTGTGTGTTTCTTTTGCTTAAAGATTGTCACCTGAGCTAGGCACTGTTGCCCTGCTTCCTCAGTTTCAGAGGGTACCTTTTTCAGGGTTGCTTTTTCACCGGGTCTCCTCGCCATTGTATTTTTTTATCTTATTTTTTTGCTTAAAGATTGCCACCTGAGCTAGCCTCTGTTGCGCTTCTGTCTCAGTTCTAGAGGGTAGATTTCTCCGTGTTGCTTTTTCCCCAGGTCTCCACGCACTTCCTTTTATTTTTCCTTAAAAATTGCCACCTGAGCTAGCCTCTGTTGTCCATCTTCGTCGGTTTCAGAGGGTAGATTTCTCACTGTTGCTTTTTTGCCAGGTCTGCACGCCCTTGTGTTTTTTTTCTGCTTAAAGGTTGCAACCTGAGCTAGCTTCTTTTGCCCATGTCCCTCAGTTTCAGAGGGTGGATTTCTCCGTGTTGCTTTTTCCCCAGGCCTCCACGCCCTTGTGTGTTTCTTTGGCTTAACGATTGCCACCTGAGCTAGCCTCTGTTGCCCATCTTCGTCCGTTTCAGAGGTGGATTTCTCAGTGTTGCCTTTTCCCCAGCTCCCCACGCCCTTGTGTGTTTCTTTTGCTTAAAGATTGCCACCTGAAGCCAGAATCTCTTGCCCATCTTCCTCAGTTTCAGAGGGTAGATATTTCAGGGTTGCTTTTTCCCCAGGTCTCCACGCCTTTGGGTTTTGTTTTGCTTAACGATTGCCACCTGAGCTAGCCTCTCTTGCCCATCTTCCTGAGTTTCAGAGGGTCGATATCTCCGTTTTGCTGTTTCCCAGATCTCCACGCCCTTGTGTGTTTCTTTTGCTTAACGTTTGCCACCTGAAGCCAGCCTCTCTTGCCCATCTTCCTCAGTTTCAGAGGGTAGATATTTCAGGGTTGCTTTTTCCCCAGGTCTCCACGCCTTTGTGTTTTGTTTTTGCTTAACGAGTGCCACCTGAGCTAGCCTCTCTTGCCCATGTTCCTCAGTTTCAGAGGGTAGATATTCAGGGTTGCTTTGTCCCCAGGGCTCCACGCCTTTGTGCTTTGTTTTTGCTTAAGGATTGCCACCTGAGCTAGCCTCTCTTGCCCATCTTCCTCAGTTTCAGAGGGTGGATTTCTCCGTGTTGCTTTTTCCCCAGGTCTCCACGCCCTTGTGTGTTTCTTTTGCTTAAAGATTGCCACCTGAGCTAGCCTCTGTTGCCCATCTTCGTCCGTTTCAGAGGGTGGATTTCTCAGTGTTGCCTTTTCGCCAGCTCCCCACGCCCTTGTGTGTTTCTTTTGCTTAAAGATTGTCACCTGAGCTAGGCACTGTTGCCCTGCTTCCTCAGTTTCAGAGGGTACCTTTTTCAGGGTTGCTTTTTCACCGGGTCTCCTCGCCATTGTATTTTTTTATCTTATTTTTTTTGCTTAAAGATTGCCACCTGAGCTAGCCTCTGTTGCGCTTCTTTCTCAGTTCTAGAGGGTAGATTTCTCCGTGTTGCTTTTTCCCCAGGTCTCCACGCACTTCCTTTTATTTTTCCTTAAAAATTGCCACCTGAGCTAGCCTCTGTTGTCCATCTTCGTCGGTTTCAGAGGGTAGATTTCTCACTGTTGCTTTTTTGCCAGGTCTGCACGCCCTTGTGTTTTTTTTCTGCTTAAAGGTTGCAACCTGAGCTAGCTTCTTTTGCCCATGTCCCTCAGTTTCAGAGGGTGGATTTCTCCGTGTTGCTTTTTCCCCAGGCCTCCACGCCCTTGTGTGTTTCTTTGGCTTAAAGATTGCCACCTGAAGCCAGCCTCTCTTGCCCATCTTCCTCAGTTTCAGAGGGTAGATATTTCAGGGTTGCTTTTTCCCCAGGTCTCCACGCCTTTGTGTTTTGTTTTTGCTTAACGATTGCCACCTGAGCTAGCCTCTCTTGCCCATGTTCCTCAGTTTTAGAGGGTAGGTATTTCAGGGTTGCTTTGTCCCAGGGCTCCACGCCTTTGTGCTTTGTTTTTGCTTAAGGATTGCCACCTGAGCTAGCCTCTCTTGCCCATCTTCCTCAGTTTCAGAGGGTGGATTTCTCCGTGTTGCTTTTTCCCCAGGTCTCCACGCCCTTGTGTGTTTCTTTTGCTTAAAGATTGCCACCTGAGCTAGCCTCTGTTGCCCATCTTCGTCCGTTTCAGAGGGTGGATTTCTCAGTGTTGCCTTTTCGCCAGCTCCCCACGCCCTTGTGTGTTTCTTTTGCTTAAAGATTGTCACCTGAGCTAGGCACTGTTGCCCTGCTTCCTCAGTTTCAGAGGGTACCTTTTTCAGGGTTGCTTTTTCACCGGGTCTCCTCGCCATTGTATTTTTTTATCTTATTTTTTTTGCTTAAAGATTGCCACCTGAGCTAGCCTCTGTTGCGCTTCTTTCTCAGTTCTAGAGGGTAGATTTCTCCGTGTTGCTTTTTCCCCAGGTCTCCACGCACTTCCTTTTATTTTTCCTTAAAAATTGCCACCTGAGCTAGCCTCTGTTGTCCATCTTCGTCGGTTTCAGAGGGTAGATTTCTCACTGTTGCTTTTTTGCCAGGTCTGCACGCCCTTGTGTTTTTTTTCTGCTTAAAGGTTGCAACCTGAGCTAGCTTCTTTTGCCCATGTCCCTCAGTTTCAGAGGGTGGATTTCTCCGTGTTGCTTTTTCCCCAGGCCTCCACGCCCTTGTGTGTTTCTTTGGCTTAACGATTGCCACCTGAGCTAGCCTCTGTTGCCCATCTTCGTCCGTTTCAGAGGGTGGATTTCTCAGTGTTGCCTTTTCCCCAGCTCCCCACGCCCTTGTGTGTTTCTTTTGCTTAAAGATTGCCACCTGAAGCCAGAATCTCTTGCCCATCTTCCTCAGTTTCAGAGGGTAGATATTTCAGGGTTGCTTTTTCCCCAGGTCTCCACGCCTTTGGGTTTTGTTTTTGCTTAACGATTGCCACCTGAGCTAGCCTCTCTTGCCCATCTTCCTGAGTTTCAGAGGGTCAATATCTCCGTTTTGCTGTTTCCCCAGATCTCCACGCCCTTGTGTGTTTCTTTTGCTTAACGTTTGCCACCTGAAGCCAGCCTCTCTTGCCCATCTTCCTCAGTTTCAGAGGGTAGATATTTCAGGGTTGCTTTTTCCCCAGGTCTCCACGCCTTTGTGTTTTGTTTTTGCTTAACGAGTGCCACCTGAGCTAGCCTCTCTTGCCCATGTTCCTCAGTTTCAGAGGGTAGATATTTCAGGGTTGCTTTGTCCCCAGGGCTCCACGCCTTTGTGCTTTGTTTTTGCTTAAGGATTGCCACCTGAGCTAGCCTCTCTTGCCCATCTTCCTCAGTTTCAGAGGGTGGATTTCTCCGTGTTGCTTTTTCCCCAGGTCTCCACGCCCTTGTGTGTTTCTTTTGCTTAAAGATTGCCACCTGAGCTAGCCTCTGTTGCCCATCTTCGTCCGTTTCAGAGGGTGGATTTCTCAGTGTTGCCTTTTCGCCAGCTCCCCACGCCCTTGTGTGTTTCTTTTGCTTAAAGATTGTCACCTGAGCTAGGCACTGTTGCCCTGCTTCCTCAGTTTCAGAGGGTACCTTTTTCAGGGTTGCTTTTTCACCGGGTCTCCTCGCCATTGTATTTTTTTATCTTATTTTTTTTGCTTAAAGATTGCCACCTGAGCTAGCCTCTGTTGCGCTTCTTTCTCAGTTCTAGAGGGTAGATTTCTCCGTGTTGCTTTTTCCCCAGGTCTCCACGCACTTCCTTTTATTTTTCCTTAAAAATTGCCACCTGAGCTAGCCTCTGTTGTCCATCTTCGTCGGTTTCAGAGGGTAGATTTCTCACTGTTGCTTTTTTGCCAGGTCTGCACGCCCTTGTGTTTTTTTTCTGCTTAAAGGTTGCAACCTGAGCTAGCTTCTTTTGCCCATGTCCCTCAGTTTCAGAGGGTGGATTTCTCCGTGTTGCTTTTTCCCCAGGCCTCCACGCCCTTGTGTGTTTCTTTTGCTTAAAGATTGCCACCTGAAGCCAGCCTCTCTTGCCCATCTTCCTCAGTTTCAGAGGGTAGATATTTCAGGGTTGCTTTTTCCCCAGGTCTCCACGCCTTTGTGTTTTGTTTTTGCTTAACGATTGCCACCTGAGCTAGCCTCTCTTGCCCATGTTCCTCAGTTTCAGAGGGTAGATATTTCAGGGTTGCTTTGTCCCCAGGGCTCCACGCCTTTGTGCTTTGTTTTTGCTTAAGGATTGCCACCTGAGCTAGCCTCTCTTGCCCATCTTCCTCAGTTTCAGAGGGTGGATTTCTCCGTGTTGCTTTTTCCCCAGGTCTCCACGCCCTTGTGTGTTTCTTTTGCTTAAAGATTGCCACCTGAGCTAGCCTCTGTTGCCCATCTTCGTCCGTTTCAGAGGGTGGATTTCTCAGTGTTGCCTTTTCGCCAGCTCCCCACGCCCTTGTGTGTTTCTTTTGCTTAAAGATTGTCACCTGAGCTAGGCACTGTTGCCCTGCTTCCTCAGTTTCAGAGGGTACCTTTTTCAGGGTTGCTTTTTCACCGGGTCTCCTCGCCATTGTATTTTTTTATCTTATTTTTTTTGCTTAAAGATTGCCACCTGAGCTAGCCTCTGTTGCGCTTCTTTCTCAGTTCTAGAGGGTAGATTTCTCCGTGTTGCTTTTTCCCCAGGTCTCCACGCACTTCCTTTTATTTTTCCTTAAAAATTGCCACCTGAGCTAGCCTCTGTTGTCCATCTTCGTCGGTTTCAGAGGGTAGATTTCTCACTGTTGCTTTTTTGCCAGGTCTGCACGCCCTTGTGTTTTTTTTCTGCTTAAAGGTTGCAACCTGAGCTAGCTTCTTTTGCCCATGTCCCTCAGTTTCAGAGGGTGGATTTCTCCGTGTTGCTTTTTCCCCAGGCCTCCACGCCCTTGTGTGTTTCTTTTGCTTAACGATTGCCACCTGAGCTAGCCTCTGTTGCCCATCTTCGTCCGTTTCAGAGGGTGGATTTCTCAGTGTTGCCTTTTCCCCAGCTCCCCACGCCCTTGTGTGTTTCTTTTGCTTAAAGATTGCCACCTGAAGCCAGCCTCTCTTGCCCATCTTCCTCAGTTTCAGAGGGTAGATATTTCAGGGTTGCTTTTTCCCCAGGTCTCCACGCCTTTGGGTTTTGTTTTTGCTTAACGATTGCCACCTGAGCTAGCCTCTCTTGCCCATCTTCCTGAGTTTCAGAGGGTCGATATCTCCGTGTTGCTGTTTCCCCAGGTCTCCACGCCCTTGTGTGTTTCTTTTGCTTAACGTTTGCCACCTGAAGCCAGCCTCTCTTGCCCATCTTCCTCAGTTTCAGAGGGTAGATATTTCAGGGTTGCTTTTTCCCCAGGTCTCCACGCCTTTGTGTTTTGTTTTTGCTTAACGAGTGCCACCTGAGCTAGCCTCTCTTGCCCATGTTCCTCAGTTTCAGAGGGTAGATATTTCAGGGTTGCTTTGTCCCCAGGGCTCCACGCCTTTGTGCTTTGTTTTTGCTTAAGGATTGCCACCTGAGCTAGCCTCTCTTGCCCATCTTCCTCAGTTTCAGAGGGTGGATTTCTCCGTGTTGCTTTTTCCCCAGGTCTCCACGCCCTTGTGTGTTTCTTTTGCTTAAAGATTGCCACCTGAGCTAGCCTCTGTTGCCCATCTTCGTCCGTTTCAGAGGGTGGATTTCTCAGTGTTGCCTTTTCGCCAGCTCCCCACGCCCTTGTGTGTTTCTTTTGCTTAAAGATTGTCACCTGAGCTAGGCACTGTTGCCCTGCTTCCTCAGTTTCAGAGGGTACCTTTTTCAGGGTTGCTTTTTGACCGGGTCTCCTCGCCATTGTATTTTTTTATCTTATTTTTTTTGCTTAAAGATTGCCACCTGAGCTAGCCTCTGTTGCGCTTCTTTCTCAGTTCTAGAGGGTAGATTTCTCCGTGTTGCTTTTTCCCCAGGTCTCCACGCACTTCCTTTTATTTTTCCTTAAAAATTGCCACCTGAGCTAGCCTCTGTTGTCCATCTTCGTCGGTTTCAGAGGGTAGATTTCTCACTGTTGCTTTTTTGCCAGGTCTGCACGCCCTTGTGTTTTTTTTCTGCTTAAAGGTTGCAACCTGAGCTAGCTTCTTTTGCCCATGTCCCTCAGTTTCAGAGGGTGGATTTCTCCGTGTTGCTTTTTCCCCAGGCCTCCACGCCCTTGTGTGTTTCTTTTGCTTAAAGATTGCCACCTTAAGCCAGCCCCTCTTGCCCATCTTCCTCAGTTTCAGAGGGTAGACTCTCCGCCTGCCTTCGACAGGCCCTCTGGACTGGAAAGCTTTCCTCCTCCCGTCATCACGGTCCTTCTCGGATGACGTGCCTGGTTTCGGTTTGACCGTCCCCGCCCGCCCTGATTTTCTAAGTCCTCCCGGGAACCCCGGGGGCGCTCCAGCCGCTCCGGGAAGCGGCGGCCTCCCGGCCGCACCGGCCCAGCCCGGCCCGGGCCGCCCCCTGGCCTCTCTGGGGGGAACTCTCCCCTTCCCCTTCCCGGTGATCGCCCGAGAAACCTTTTCCGAGTCCCCCTCCTGCGGCTGGGGCTGCGCCTTGGCGGCCGGGAGCCCGCGGGCGGACGCCCCGGGGCCGCACTGGGCCGGGAGGCTGGGTCCGAGGGGGCTCCGGGACGGGATCGGGCGGCCCGGCGGCCCGGCTGTGCTCCCCGGCGGGCCCGCGCTCCGGCTCCGTCCCGCTGAGGCGGTCGTCGGTCGCCGGGTGCCACCTGGCGGCCGCTTTTATATCGTCTCTTTCCTCCGGAGCTCCGGCGACGCGGGCCAAGGGACGGGACTCGGCCGCGGTGACCGAGGCAGAGTCCCGGGAGGCCGGCGTCGCTGGCGGGATCTGGCCCGGTGGCGCCGGGGCGTGAGCGCGACGCCCGCTCGCCGGAGATTGGAGGTGCAGGCTACTGAGGGAGGTGGCTGTCGCCGCGCCGCCCGGTGCCGGCCGGGGTGTGGGGCCTCCCGGACGGGTCGACCAGCAGCCGCCGGTGCCCCTCCGTCCCCGGGAGGGGGTGGGGGGCCGCCGCGGGGGAACGGGCGAGGGAGCTCGTCCCGTGCCCGGCCGTCGTCCCGAGGGCGGCCCGGTGGTCGGGCCTTCCGCGTCGCCGATCCCCTTTCCGCGCCCCGCTCCGGAGGTGGGCGACCGGCCGGGGCCTTGCGGGGGAGGCCCGTGGAGGGCGCGACGGGCTCGGCCGCCGGGCTGGCCTTTTCCCCACTGGTCTTCCGAGTCGACCGGCTCTGGCGGTGGGGACCGGGCCCGGTCCTCGGATGCCTCCTCCTCCGTGGCAGTTTTTTTTTCCAAGTCCCGCCCTGGAGAAGAGCGTGGACCGGCCCCGGGAGCCCTCGAGGGCGGGCCGGGGAGGGCGTCCCCGGCCCGGACGCGTGCCCGGGGTGGGTCCGGGCCGTCGGACCGGACTTCTCTCTCCGAGTTTCGCGGGTCGCGTCTTTGTCCGGAGGCGGGAGGGGGCCGGCTCGAGGCGTAGGTGGAGCCCCGGCTGAGGGACGGGAGCCACGGTCCCGCCCCGGGCCCGGTCGCCGGAGGCGCCTCCGCGGAATTCTTTTCTAAGTCCTGACCCGGCGACTCAGAGGGAGGGACCGACCGGTCCCGGCCCGCGCGGGCGGCCCGGGGAGGCTGTCCCCGGCTCCCCCTGCCGCCACGCTTCTGGGGTCGACCAGATGGCCCCGGGAGCTCCGGGCCTGGTGGCGATGGGGTCGTGCTTGGGGTCTGGTGGCCGTGGCCGTGATCCAGGGGTTCCCCTGGTGATCCGTGGGTGGGCCCCGTCTCCGGGCGCGGCGATTCTTGCCCCCGAATGGGTGGTTTTGTGCCGCCAGATAAGTGCTGACACGCTCTGCTCGGGTGACAGTCGCCCGAGAGCTTCCGGGTGCCTGGATGCGTGTGCGGGGAGGGCTCCGGGCTCTGGCCGAGAACCGGACGCCCGTTTCCACCCCCGCCGCTTGAGCCGCCCGCTGGGGCCTGCGCGCCGGCTCTTGTGCGTTCCAGGCGCCCCCACGACCGTGGTGCCACCTCCGGTCTCTGGTACCCGAGGGCGGCGGGGTTAGGGGCGCGGGGTCCTCTACCACGTGCACTCCCTGCCGCCGGCACCCGGGTGCGGTCGCGACTTACCCCATCCCACCGGCTCCGTGCCAGTGCGTGTCAGGCGTTCTCGTCCTGGGGTCGTCGCCCGCGCTTGCTGGAGGAGGAGAGGGGTCGGTGAGGCTGAAGCAGGCTCCTCCGCTCGCTGTCCTCGCCGGCCTTCCCTTGCTCGGGGGTCCCTCGCGTTATGCTGCCGACCGATGTGGTGATGCTGTGCTCTCCCGGGCCGGGCCTAAGCCGTGCCAGACGAGGGACGGACGTTCATGGCGAACGGGACCGCTCTTCTCGCTCTGCCCGCGGGTCCCCTCGCCCGTTCTCCCCCGCTGCGAGTGGCGTGTGGGAGGCGGCAGGGGTGCGGAATCCGGCCCGACCTCGCTCCCCCGCCCCGTGCCTCGTGGCGTGGGCGGTGTCGGGGTCTCCGTGACGCGGCGGATGCTCTGCCTGTGCCTCTTGGCTGTGTCTCGCGGGCGGCCCTCCCCGCGGTGGGGCGGGCCGTGTTGCCGCCGCGCCGCGCGCCTTCCCGGGCGCGTGAGCGCGTTCCCCAGGCCGTTGGCGGTGCCCCTGGAGCGTTCCAGGTCGTCCCTCAGGCGCCCGAGGCCGAGTGGCGGTGTCGTTCCCTGTTCCCGTCGGCCTCCTCAGGTAACCACTGCGCTGGTGTGTCTGAGGAGCGGGGGGGTCGAGTCGGTAAGGGAGGCGTGCCCCTCGTCCCCCTCGGGGGGGACGGGTGCCTCGTCGCCCCCCACGGCGTGCCGTGTGGGGGCGGGCAGGCTCGGGCGCGTGCCCGCGCGTTCCCCTTGCTGGGGTTTCCCCGCGGGTGTGGGAGTGACCGTGGCGGGCCGAGCCAGCGGCGTGGCGCTGGCTCTTTGGTTGGGAGGTGCTGTTTGATCGGCACCTCCGTCCCAGTCTCTGCCTCCCTTGGTCTCTCGGCCTGAGGGGAGGCACTGACTTGGGAGCCGCACAGGGGCCTTGTAGATCCCTAGCTAAGCCCAGTGTGGCCAGAGATGGCGAGCCCGGGGCAGCGCGGGCTCGCGGCCCTGACCACGGACGCTCCGACTTGCTCTAGGCCTTACCTCTACCGCAGACCCCTCCTGCATTGCGTGGCCATGGTGTCTGTAAGCGCCTTGGTGGGCCCGATGGCGGACGATGGGCGGGGGCGACACGCCCTCGGTGAGAAAGCCTTCTCTAGCGATCCGAGAGGGTGCCTTGGGGTACCGGACCCCCCAGCCGCCGCCCCTCCTTTGCGCGTAGTAGCCACGGACGCCACCACCGTGGCGCGTGGGCAGAGCTGCTCTTTGCCTACCGCGGCCGGCGCCTCCCCCCTCCGAGTCGGGGGAGGGTCACGCCCGGCCGGGCCGTCGTCGGGCGCGGGGCCGCGCGTGTGCGCGAGCGTGCGCGTGGTTCTCCCGTCGCGCGCTGGGGCGGGGAGAGGGCCCGGCCCCGTCCGGGCTCCGCCCCGCCGCGAGCGGCTGGCTCTCCGCTC